>NC_056744.1:1245938079-1246093079 GCF_019279795.1 Protopterus annectens | reverse complement strand
TATTGGTGTCATTCAAATGGGATCCAATGCCTGTCAACCTGGGATGACATGCTCGACAAGCCATGATGCTTCGCTAGGGACGGCTTGCACCTGTCACCCCTGGGCTTTCGGATATTGGCAAAGGCTCTTGCTACCCCTATAGTGCCTTTTTTAGGCAAGGTTCAAAAGACAAACCCACCTCCATAGGTATCACAAGGGATAAGAAACTAAGAGTAATGCTACTCAATGCCAGAAGTCTAAACCTCAAGATGCACACACTCGAAACTCTCCTTAGCATGGAGAACATCGATATCTGTGCAGTAACAGAAACCTGGTTCAAGACTCCTGAGAGCACCCCAGCACTACCAGGTTATACCTCATACCATGCTTTTCGGCCCCAAAACTTGGACCGAACCACAAAAGGAGGGGGAGTATCAATATTCATCAAAGATACCCACACCTCCAGGTTGGTGGCACAGCACGAAGCATCAGAGACTATCCATGTGCAACTACCAGTGGGTAAAACTGCCTTCCAGTTTATAGCCTGCTACAGACCACCCTCCCAAACACAGGAACCCCACTCGGCCTTCCTGAGAATACTGGAAAATATGAAGGTCTCTCCAAACACCATTATATTGGGCAACTTCAACTACCCAAACATAGACTGGGAGCATTACTCTAGCTCCAACACCCTAGCCCAAAGGTTCCTAGAATTTATAAACTCAAATGCTATGGAACAACTTGTTACCACTCCCACAAGAGGGGAAAAAATACTGGACCTGATCATCACCAACATGGGGACACTATGCTCCAGACCAGAAGTGTATCCCCCACTGGTAAGATCAGACCATAAACTAATCTCACTGGATATTCACATCCCGACCCCACCCCCTGCCCAGAAAACCACAGTGAAAAACTTTTCTAAAGCAAATTTCACATGCCTCAAAACCGAGGCAGAATCCTTCAAAGCCCCTGGGCCTGTGAAAAATATGGCCCAGACCGCAGAATCCTTTATAAACGCATTCTATGAACACCTTCAGGAATGCATGGATCATGCAATCCCAAATAAAACCAAGACCCAATCCTCCAAAGGCAGACGTCCTGTCTGGTGGACCCCAGCCATAAACAAACTATACAATAGAAGGAGGAAGCTACTACATGATAGAGCAAAATCCCAAAAAGGGAGGGCATCTCTGATCAGTATTAGCAAAAAACTACGGGCACTCATAAAATCATCTAAGGCCAGCTTCGAGAGAAAAATTGCACAGGACACTAAGGATAATCACAAAGCTTTCTTTAGTTATGTTAGGAACGTGGGTGGGAATTCCCAGATATGCTCAGAATTAGTCCAAAATGACAAAAAATACACTGAGCCCACAGACATTGCCAACATCCTAGCTGACAGGTTCAGTGCAAACTTCTCCCCCCCCTCCCCACCAAAAGGGCAAATATCTATTCCAACAGAGTGCTGCCCCCCCTGACATCTCAGATGCTCAGGTAAGAGCCACCCTCTCCAAAGCAAAAATCACAGCATCAATGGGACCAGATGGTGTCCCGGGCTGCGTCCTACATGAACTCCAAGAAGAGCTAAACCCAAACATAAAACTACAGGATATGTACCCAAAGAGTGGCGTACAGCAACAGTGGTCCCTCTCCACAAAGGTGGTGCCTCAATTGATCCTGCAAACTATCGCCCCATAAGCCTGACTAGCTTGGTGTGCAAAGCTATGGAAAGGATCATCATGGACCTCATAAATAAAGATATTGGGGACCTACAGACACTGGATCCTACCCAGTTTGGCTTTGTTAAGGGCAGATCCTGCCTCTTAAACCTGGTCGATTTCTTTGAAACAGTCACCAAGGCCATTAACGAGGGGAAGGTGGTCCACACAGCCTACCTGGACCTCGCAAAAGCCTTCGATACAATACCCCACTCGGGCATTATAGATAAGCTCACCAGCTTAAATATAAACCCCTATGTCACTAGATGGGTTGCAAACTGGCTCAAGGACAGAACGCACATGGTTAGAATTGCTGGAGCTATGTCAGACTCCAAACCAGTTACAAGTGGTGTCCCACAAGGCTCAGTCCTGGGACCTCTCTTGTTTGGTATATATTTCTTGGTGGTACAGGCCAACACGGAAGGACTGTGGCTGACCAAGTTCGCAGATGACTGCAAACTGGGTGCCATAATCAACTCTCCAGCCGACACAAGCATCCTCCAAAAGGGCCTCATAGAAACAGACAACTGGTGCCAGAGCCATGGTCTCAAGCTAAACGCCAAAAAGTGTATAGTCATCCCCTTTGGCAAAAACAAAGTGCCCACAAATTACCACATAGGTGGTAATCCATTAAGTACAGAAGAAGTCATTAGGGACCTGGGGACCCAAGTTGATAGCAATCTTTCATTTGACAACCACGTGGCCAAAGTGGTTAGAAAAACATTTTATATAGCCCACCTAATCATGAAGGGATTCACATCTAGATCAGGGGGGTCATCGTGCCTCTTTACTCATCCCTCATCAGGCCCATAATTGAGTACAATGCCCCTTTTGGGATGTACCTTACAAGACACCTGCAGCAACTGGAAAGACCCCAAAAGTACCTCACCAAGAGGATCAAAGGGCTCAAACAGATGCCATATGCTGCCCGGTTAAAGAAACTCCAGCTCTACTCAGTGGCATACCGCCTGCTCAGAGGCGATCTGTGCCTGACGTATAAAGCCATGTCCAACCCGGAATTAATGGACATGCTGCACCTCAGAAAATCCAAATCCCATCGAGCTACGTGCTCGAGAGACTTGAACCTCAGCACTGAAATAAATAGGACATGCTGGAGGGACAGATTCATAACCCAGAAGCTCCCTTCACTCTGGAATAAAATCCCAGTCCAGGTTAGGCAGAGTCCCACACTGACTCTCTTCAAGAGGAAGCTTGATGGGTGGATGGGAGATTGTAGGTTTACCCCGGCTTTCACTTCTGTGTCACTGTTAGACAGAGGCACAGTATACTAACCTCAAAAAAAGGCATAGCAAAATTAATTTAAAATGGGTGGCGAAAGCCAAACACACTCTGGCTAGGCTTATAAATGCCCTAGGGCAGATAGCCTAGTATGAACCTATGAATCTATGAACCTATGAACACACACACACACACACACACACACACACACACACACACACACACACACACACACACACACACACACACACACACACACACACACACACACACACACACACTGACACACACACACACACACAGTTGACTTTGGTGAGAATTGAATCCCTACCTAAGTGCACAGGCTACAAAACACAGTACTGAATGTAGGCACCACAACAGAAGTCTGACTTTTACACAAGTGCAGGTAAACTTATAGTAGATGACATCGGTGGCCATGTGGTGCACAACAGCTTGGGAGGCCTGCCTAGGCACATAGCTTCATAGCATTATATAAGGCTAGTAGCCAAATAGCACTAATAGCACTAGGCTGTTTAGAAGCCTAGCTGTGTAGCAACACAAGTACCCTTATTGAATATAGTTGGATGTTTGAGTTTAGCATGGTAAGGTTGTGAGCATTACCAGCTAGCCTTATCCATGATGCAGCACACAATATTATATATTACACTTTGTAGTGTGGTTGATATATGTGTGGAAAAATTATGGAGACCCCAGTGTTGTAGTGTTTGGTGGTGTGTGTGGGGGGCTACACTTGAATGTATTGTAAATATCTAATATCTAGTTAGATGGGGCCTTTGGTTTGTAATTTTTCCACATGTACTTTTATGACAGACAAAGGAAATGGAGAATAAACACCAATAATGAAGCATGGTATATATAGTCCCATAGTGCAGTGAGCAACTGGTTTGCATGATGGTGAGTAAACAAAGTGTATACGCATTTGAGATATGCCTGTTTGTGCATAGGTAAACAGTGCATAAATGTGAGACACGTTACAAACATATGATAGTTCCATCTGTACTCCAGGCCTGGTTTTAGCCATGCTCAAGAGAAGTAATTGAATATATCCAGTTTATATTTATGACTGTCTGCTTCCTAGGTGGTCTGGTATGTCCTGTTTTCACAATCTCACACTTTGCCCAAACCAAATGAGCATAGTCAAACCTATAATGTATTTGTTGTCCAGGAAAATTAATAGGAATAAGAAATTGAAACAAAAAGGGGAAATATGTGGAATGAGGAAATCCACTTTATAACATACACAGTGGAACATAATAGTACACATAAGATATTTCTACATAGCTCAGGATTTGAACTCTCACACCAATTCATCTTGAGAAAACAGAGTGGATGTCTTATTTCTCTTTCACAGCTTTGCAGTAAAGGACTGAAGTAATTCTTCACACAGTCAACTGCAACAGGATGTATACTGTTATCAAACCATCAGCTGTTATTTGTATATTTAACTTTCATTATTATATTGGGACATAGTGAACTTACTGAACGTACAACACGTTATGATTATGCTTGCAAATATACAGCTGTGTCTTACATTTCTGTGTTTCCTGGTAAGTAATCATTTATCTGACCATGCAGTGTGTAAGGCATTCAATATCATTGGCCTTAAATTGTGTGAGGATATTAACTGGGGCAGTAATATGATATGCAGTTGCCAACAACTGAAGACCAAGTTGGATGGCACACACAACCATATACTGTTCTTTTGGGGTTAGCGTAGGTAAGTTAGTGTTATGGCACAAACAAGGGTACACTGAGGGGCCAAAGCTCAGTTACTCTTATGTCACAAACAAGCATAGCCTGTTCTTTTGGTGGGGAGCAAAGGTAAGTTACTGCTATGGCACAAACAAAGATATGATGCTCTTCTTACTGTCCTTGTTCTGCATCCTGCCAGTTGTTTGATCTTGGGAATGGCAGTGAAGTCAGAAACTGCAAAGTGCATCATTACTTTCTAACTTGTCTCTTCAATTATTTAATAGTACAAAGGTATGGTGCTAAACTGAGGCCATGCAATGATCATCATTACTTTTGAGAGGTATGCCTGTGTGAATCTTTGATGCCTGAGGCCTACTTCTTACTGATGGACACATATCAGTAAAATAATATGCAGCAATCACATGTTAAGGTACTTTCTGTACAAAGCCACCACTATTTATTTGATTACTGTACCAAGTTAAGAAAAAGAAGGATATGCCATAATATTATTAAAGAATGCATTTAAAGCTCAGGATTTACTCTGAAAATGCAGCAGTTGACTCATTTTTAGTTCAGGATTTACTCTGTCTGATGAAAGCAGTACACAGCCAATACATGGGGAGGTAAAATTTGTGTCAGTTGCCTGGCATCAATTTTACCATATGTATGTGAGTAGGAAAAAGGTATTAGGCACCTAGGTGGTCAGTGAATGTGTCATGCATTGTCCCTTAGCCTAAGCAAGGGCATAGTGAGCATGCCTATGTCTGCTTCCAGCCATAACAGCTGGTGATTCCCCCTCTGAATCTTCCGCTGACTGTGCCTGTGGTGACCTAGGCACTAGTGGGGGAATATTTGTCCCTTCCCATTCCTGATCTTGCTGCAGCTGTTTCCAAAGAATCAGATTCTGTAGTATAGCACATACTGTGAAGATTTGTGTACATGTACATGGATTATACTACAGAGCTCCACCAGATGTATCTGTGCACTGGATCTGTGACTTCAGCAGCCCAAACACATGCTCTATGATGTTTCTGGTTTGAGCGTGTGCCTCATTATGGCATTCTTCCATGGCTGTGTGTGCATGTCTGATGGGTGTCATCAACCATGGTTCCAGTGCATAGCCAGCATACCCCAGTAAACGGCCCTGTGGAATGTCCCTTCTAGCAAACATCTGGTACAGCTGTGATGTATGCCAGATATGGGAGTCATGATAATTGACAGGGTTGCCAACACACACATTCAAGATAATACCCTGGGCATTGCACATGACTTAGCAGTTCATAGGTTCATAGGTAGGTACTAGGCTATTGGCCCTGGGGCCTATACAAGCCCAGCCAAAAAGGTACCCTGGCTTTTGCCACCCAAGAAAACTATTTTCCTGTGCCACTGTTGAGCAGAGCTACAGAGGTGATCCCCGGGGTGAATTTCCTATTTCCCATCCAATCATCAAGATTTTTCTTGAAGAGTGCTAATGAGGAGCTTTGTTTGATATAGATAGGTAGTTTATTCCAGAGTATGGGAAGTCTCTGGGACAGGAATCTATCCCTCCGGCATGTTTTGTTTATTGTGGTGACAAGGTTTAGGTCCCTACAGCATGTAGCTCAGAGGGATTGGGATTTCTTTAAATGGAGCATGTCCAACAGCTCTGGGTTTGACATAGCTTTGTATGTTAGGCAGAGATCACCTCTGAGTAGGCGATATGCGACGGAGTAAAGCTGGAGTGTTTTGAGACGGTTTGCGTAGGGCATCTGCTTGAGGCTGGTAATCGTCTTTTTGAGGTATTTCTGCGGCCTTTCCAGTTGTTGTAGATGTGTTGTGAGGTACATACCAAAAGGGGCGTTGTACTCTATAATGGGTCTAATGAGTGATGAGTAGAGGGGAACAATGACCTCTTTTTTTCCTGGATGAGAAACCTTTTGTGATGAGTTGTGCCATGTAGAAGGATTTCCTGACTACTGTGGCAATGTCATTATCAAAGGAGAGACTACTGTCCACCTGTGTCCCAAGGTCTCTTATCACACTTTCGGTGTTAAGTATACTACCACCTATGTTGTTGTTCATGGGTACAGAGTTTTTACCAAAGGGAATGACAATGCACTTTTTGGCATTGAGCTTGAGGCCATGGCTTTGACACCAGGCATCTGTCTCAGTGAGGCCCTTTTGTAGGATGTCCACATCGTTAGGAGTTTATATTATGGCTCCTAGTTTGCAGTCATCTGTGAACTTCATTAGCCAAGGACCTTCTGTGTTAGCCTGTACTTCAGAGAAGTAGATACCAAACAGGAGAGGACCCAGGACTGAACCCTGTGGTACTCAACTTGTCACTGGTCTGAAGTCGGATTTGGAGTCTGCTACTTTCACAGTGTGGGTTCTGTCAGTGAGCCAGTTGGCAACCCATCTTGTGACATAGGGATTTAAACCTAGTTTAGTGAGTTTATCTATAATTCCAGAGTGAGGGATGGTGTCGAAAGCCTTGGCAAGAGCTGGATAGGCTGTGTGAACCATCTTACCCTCGTCTATGCCTTTGGTGACTGCTTCAATGAAGTCTATCAGGTTTAGGAGACATGATCTGCCTTTTACAAACCTGAACTGGTTGGGGTCCAGAGTTTGGAGATTACCAATGTCTTTGTTTATAAGTTCCACGATGATACATTCCATGGCCTTGCAGACCAGGCACGTCATGTTAATGGGGTGGTAGTTTCCGGGGTCTCTGGTGACTCCCACCTTGTGGAGTGGGATGACCATCACTCTGCATCATTCAGCAGGCACAAAGCCTGAGGTGAGGCTATGATTGAACATGGTACTTAGGTGGGGTGCCAGTTCATTCTGTAGTTCTTGTAGAACACAGCCTTGGATGTTGTCTGGTCCAATGGATGCTGTGTGCTTGGCTTTGGAGAGTGTGTTTTTTACCTGTGCAGCCGTGATTACAGGAACTTTGCATTCTTCCAGTATAGAGATGGGCTATTTAGGGGGTGAGAGGGGGGTAAAGTTAGCACTGAACCTATCTGTTGGCAATATCAGTTTGGTCTGTATATTTAGTGCCATTGTGCTGTAACTTAGAGCAGATCTGAGTGTTGCCATTGAGATTCTTGACATAGCTATAGAATGCTTTGTGGTTGTCTTTAGAATAAGTGGCGATTTTGTTTTCGTAACTAGCTTTGGAGGATTTTATCAGGGATCGCAGCTTCTTACTGAGGCTGACCAGGGAGCTCCTCCACACATGGGATCTTACTCTCTTTTGCAACAGTTTGTTCCTTCTGTTGTACAGTTTGTTTATGGCAGAGGACCACCAGATTGGCTTCCTTTTTTTGAAGGATAGTGTCTTGGTTCTGTTTGGGATAGCACAATCCATGCACTCATGTAAGTGCTTATAAAGTGCAATTGTGTAGGATTCAGTAGTCGTAACTGTTGATTGAGTGGTATCCCTTGTGGTTAATGTAGATTCTGCCTGCTCACCAGATGGTCCTTTTATGTGTGCATGAGTGCAGTCTATGGCACCCAGTACTTCAGAGTAGTGTGCCCACTAGTTGAAATGTTGCATATTGCTGGTCCTCTCCTCAGAACTTCTGGAAAAACATATGTGCTTACTGGCATGTTTGAGCATAGCATCTAGGAATTGGTGGAAGATCCTGGATGCTGATGCTGCTGACACAACCATCATGTCCCCAGTTGGTCTCTGAAAGATACCTGTAGCTAAGATTCTAAGGGTACACATATCTTAGTTGTCACTGGGGTGGATTCCCCTTGGTTGGCTCTGGCTCTGAGTTGAGGGTGGCAGAGCTCACAGAGTTCTTGTAATGTGTCCCTGTCCACCCTGTAGAGCCCTACCATCTCCAGTTCATGCAGCATCTGAAAAGTTGCCCTGGGCCTGAACAATCTTCTTCTCTGCCTAGGCTTATTGTCACCAGCACCAGCAGCACATCCATATGCAGCAGACCCTAGCATTGTGTCCCTTTAAACTTTCCTTGTTTCTACTTCAATGGTATTGAAGTATTCAGGAAAAAACAGAATGGAGGCTACATGGATGCGTTATAGCTTGTTGAATAACTCCACTGTGCTGAAAAATCACCTGCATATGCTGTAATTAGCAACTATGAAACACACCCATTGCTACCCATTAGTGCGCATTCTGCACCTCCACACTCCTGAGCACACTTCCAGGTCCCTGTTCACACCTACGCATAAGTAACTTAACATAGGCAGTTTTTTATTACTTTCCTCCATTCCCCTGATATTCCACAAACATGGAGCACAAAAACTGATTTGGTTTGCATATCCTGTATTAGAACCCAGGATGATTTGTACTCCAGCCCTAAACATACACATGCTGGAAGAGGAATAGTTACATGGCAAGCCTAGAAAAACCTGCCATTCATTTCTCCATTTCTCGTTTTTGTGCTAAGCCCTGTATCGTGCGAAGAATGATGAAAATAATTTTAAAAAATCACTTAAAGTTGATAGACATGACAAATTATAACAACAAATTAAGAGGATGAAACAGAAGTTGTGAATTGTGCACTGCTTACTTGCACTTTCAGCCTTCACAGACCTGCATGTACACCTCTGTAAGTGTAACCTGGCCCACCCCCTTGATGCCATCATGTACTGTTGCCATCCATTGAAAGCAAATACTGTGGAAGTGCCTACATGAAGTGAATGTCCCTACATGGTTACACGTTTTTGGGATTCAGCAATTCTAATGAGTTTGAACCTCATTTGTTTCTTCACCGTGTTGAAAGCTATGAATCTAAATGGTTGGTAACTGTGTAGACAGGGGAAACTGAAAGGGAGCACAATGTTGTAAACATAAAGGAATGTATTAATGTCCTATATATATGCACAGAGGAATGCAGTTTTTGATAAAATTTGACTGTATTCCTTCAGCTACATACTGCATATGCTTACATTACAGTGTGAATACTGTGTTTCATGGGGTTTACACTTTTAGCTGTCTATGTCAGTTATATGAGGTTGCGAAGCTGCATTTATGTCATGGCACTTGCAAAAGGTTTTTGTTATTGTTACTGTACTTTTGTGGCATCATCTCTATCTAATAATGTCATAATGTGTTTGCTGTTACATGTTAAGGGCAGTTCTGTACAAATCTAAGATCTTTTACTTCCTCTTGTTTCCGTGTAGCCTCCTTTCCGTGACTGTATTACAAAACTTTTGGAATACACGGGCAACACGAGCACAGAGTCCACATGGTTAATTTACAGCTTGTTGAATCACTCCAATTTGTTGTTTTACTTCATTAACATACAATTTAGCTACCTATGCTGTAATTTTCATGCCACGGAATTTGCCAGGTTTGCACGTGAGTGCTCGCTGCTACACGGAGTTTATTGAATCTAAAACCTTTTGCAGCCGTGTGTGAAAAATTACCATGTAGGGTTTATTGAATCCCCCTCTGTTTTTTACCAGAATTTAATACAGGTTTTACACAGTTTTTTTCCCTAAACACCTTTCTTGAATTATCACTTGCGACATAGGCAAATTTACATTCATATAAAAGTAATCACACTATAATGAACATAACAAACATTTTACTTCACATATATTGCTATATATCATATAACCTAAGAACATTACACCAATTCCTGACTTTTTTTTAAACAAGAAACATCTTTATTAAACCATAGTTTCATTGTATAACAATCTCGCTACCCCATGCAACAAAATTATCAGTGTAGTTAATGTCATATTGAAACACTCACTTTTTTTAAAATAGGAGACATGCTCTTTTAAATTACTCAGTGCAATGAAGTCTGTAATTGGTTTGAAAATGATCTCAGTAATGCAACTTTCACTGTAAAAGCTTGCACTAAAAATCCTTAGACTCTATCTAATAATGTGGAAGTGCCTCAGGTTCCACATTAGAGCCACTCCTATGCTGCTTGAACTTCAATGACTTCCCTGGCACTTTCCCAACTTGATTTGCACCCTTACACAGATAACACTGTAATTTCAAGGGTAGCCTCCTCAAAAGAGACATTGGCAACCATCCATCCATCCATCCATCCATCCATCCATCCATCCATCCATCTATCCATCCATTCTCCCATCCATCCATCTACCCACCCACAACCTCTTTTTCCCATTTTTGCACATGAAGTCGGAGTGTCACCTCAACAGTGACAAATCTAGACCCAAGTTTCACATCACTGGCATCACCCAACAAAATGAATTAAATCTAAAAATCAATTTTGATGTCATTTAGAACTGCTAAGAGACTTGGCACATACCAGCTTTCTCATCTGCTCTACATTTACTGTCCAGGGACTGACAAGGCAACAAGGTATGTTTAAATGTGAGGCCTGTGCCTATTGTAAGCATATGGATGTGGGTTATACATACACACTGAAAGGGAGAAAGTATACTTGTAAGGGGAAGTACAACTGTAATTCCAGTAGAGTGGTGTATTTAGCCCAGTGTCAGTCTTGTCCTAGTTAGGCAAGACTGACCTTAAGTGTGTATGAACACCTATATAATATTAGAAAAGGTAGGTTGGAAAGTGCTTTAGTTATCAGCCAGGCAACTCATTTTTTTCAGAGTGATAGATCAAGTTGAGTATGATGAAAGGGGAGGTTCACATACCCTAAGACGAGCAGTGTGAGTTAAATTGGCAGATTAGAACACATCCCTATAATCAACCAAGATTAAATGATCTGTGTTCTATAGTCTGTGTGCTGAAACTGAAGAGTTTGACTCGTTGAATAGTTTACAATTTTATATTATTTGTGTATTTTGGTTGTGTATGTTTTAAAAAATGAGGATGCAGAATGTTTTTCGGAGGGCAGATGGTATTTTAAATGTATTTTAAATGACTTTATATGCATTCAAAAATGTTTTCTCAGAAAAGTAACGTGATCACTTTAAAAGTTTAACATTAGTTGGTCATGTGACTTTTACCCTTGATCATGTGATTTTTATTTGGTATTTAAGTGTATCTGATATGGTTGTTCTGTTTGTCTGAAGAAGATGAGTTATTAAACTTGACGAAAGCGCTAACATACAAAAAACTGTTTGTTTCCAGTTTTTCGCCTCTTTTTCTGTTTTATTAAGTGGTTTGTCAGTTTTCTTTGGAGTTTATGTACTATATAGTAGTACTGGTCACACCACTGTTCTGTACACGTTACTTTTCAGCTTCTTTGATATTCTTCTGTCATACACTACACCTGACACTCTATGCCAGTTGGCTGCAGCCCCACTGATTCTAGCTTTGACCTCTTCATTCAGACTTCCCTTCTCGTCAACCACCTCTCCCAGATACTTGAAGCTACTAACATGTTCCATTATCTTCCCTTCTACTTTACTTCTCAGTTTCTGGTTTCCCAATTTGCTGCCATTACGACTGTCCTATCTGTGCTTAGTTTCATCCCATGTACTTTCAGTTTTGCATTTCATTCCCCTATCCTTTGTTAAAGTACTTGCTCAGAATCTGCCTGTAATACCACCTCATCTGCATACAGCAACTTTGTTGATCTGTCCCTTGCAAGCTGTTTGCTAATGTAGTCTATCACCAGTATGAACAGCAGTGGGCTCAGAGCTGAACCCTGGTTCACATCCACTCCCACTGTCAAACCCTCTATGAGACCAAGCACTGTCCGTACTTGAGTCATCAGGTCCTTGTACATAGCCAGCACGAATTCTACCAATGTTTCTGGGACTTTGAACCACCACAGTACTGCACAAATCAGCTTTCTTAGGACCTTGTCATATGCTTCCTCCAAATCTAGGAATGCCCAGTTGAACTCTTTCCTCATCTATAGATTCTTCTCAACTATCTGTCTCACTGCAAACATTGGGTTAGTTGTGTTGCATCCTGATCTAGTGAGCATTAATGTGAGCCATTAACTATTGCTTGTGTTTGCCATTAAGGGCAAAAAAGTTGTGTGGAGTCTGGGAGACTTGTAGATATTTGGGATAGAGAAGCATGCCTTAGAAGAGGCAAGGGAGCAGACAGATTCAAAATGCACTGGAGTATACATTAGAATGGCTTCTGGGGATGAAATGAATTAAGTTATTGCCTTTGATGCGCCAGTCAGGAAAGTCTTTCAGAAGGTTAGACATTATTTCTAGTTGGCCCATTTTGGGCTCATTTTAGGCTGTCATGCCAACAGGGAATGTTCACACTGCCAGCTGGTTAGCCCTGTCATGGTTGTTCTTCCATGCACTCACACCTACAGCTGATATGAAGTGTCTAATCCACCTATTGTATCTATGTGGAATGTGGGAGAAAACTGGAGTAACCAGAGAGAACCCACAGGACCACAGGGAAGACATGCAGACTCTGCACAGAAGGCATACCAGCCAAGAATCAAACTGGAGAAACTCCTGCTGTGCATTACAAACTCTACTCAATGTGGCTAATAGGAATGCATGGCGGCTGAATGGAAAGAAAATCAGTAATAACAGTAACGTATGACTTGTTACACTTGAAACAAATGTCTCCTCAAATAATATATTTCCAATGTTGGTCTGATGGCATGTAGAAAAACATTGAGATGGAAGGATCATAAGATTTATCAATGAAATAATGTTGAGCCATGAATGTGGAGCTTCTTGGTCCTGAGGCACTACGGTCTGGAGGACAAGAAGCCCATCAAGTACAGACTGGATGGGTTCAACTGATCAACTGATAGATAAAAGTGTGGACATATTCATTCCTCACACACACACACGCACACACACACACACACACACACACACACACACACACACACACATATATATTTATATATATAATATGCTACTGCAGGATCTCCTATGAGGATAAAACAGGCTCCCCAGGTTACAATGTCATGCAGGGGGAAGTAAAAAATGGTAGAGGAGTAAGGGTAGGGGACATACTCTCAATGCTGCAAAGGTTATTTCTTTAAAAATGGGAAAATACTACAATTCTTGTTGGTGAATGACCAACTCCTCATGAAAGGGATGGGGGTACAGCCACTGATTTCAAACAAAGCAGGAAGGAAAAATGGTAAGAAAACTGATTACTACACATAAGTGACAAGGCAAAGAGATGCCTTCACTTTTGAGGAATGTATTGAGGAGGGTGGAATGGAAATAAAAACTAATAGCTGAATGATAATGAGAAATAAGTAGGTGATGCCCCACTGGCTCAGTGCTTGAAAAAGCACCTGAGATGCTTCTGTTGAGTATGTTACAGTGAGTTGGAAGGCTCTTTGGATCCTTGACCCAAGCATTTCTTGGGTGGGTATAAGGCAGTTCAGTGCTCACACTTAAAAATGACAATGATTGCCATATCAACTAGCAGACTCTAAAGGTAAAATTTATGGGTGATGATAGCCATGGGTGGCTTTGAGTTAGAAGACAGGGATGAGTGGCAACCAGTTCATCAATGACAAGACCCTGAATTAGAAATACATAAAATGAAATCTCAATAAATAGTGATATGGTTTACCTTTGAAAGGTTGAAAATCAACCTACCGAACAGCCCTTTGTGCAAACCGGAATGACGAAAATCGTCATTCCGATCTGCACCAAAGTTTGAAAATTAGCAAATCGAAAACCAGATTCACTGATTTTCAAACTACAATTTCAAATATATAGCATAATGCAGGGGGGGCAAGCCCCCCTGTGCCCCCACATCTCCTACTTTATTTTTCTAACTCTGAGGTCACACTACAGTGGGGAAAAGGTCCACTTCCCGATCCCCACTATAGTGCACTCCGCACCCAAAATGTCGAATCTGCAATGAGCGAATGTCAATGTGCATTCACTCATTGCACATTCGCTGCATTTCTATTCGGGTATCTGTAAACTTGAAAACTTACTTCTGCACAATTGTCTTTCAATAATGTGCATTTCAAGTTTTCAAAGGTAAACCAGTAATACATATATGGACTGATGGCCACCTAAAGGAAATGGAATAAATGTGTATAATGATGCTTGTTGCCTGCCATCATGAAAGAGCAGAAATGGGTGTAAAGTTTTAGATATTTATTACAAATAAGCTCTGATTACATGGCTATACCGGTATGGTTTTCTGGAAAAGAGGCCTAAAGGCAAATATTTTTAACACTGTGAGGTTGATTGCTGATTAGGACATGAAATGTTTCTGCAGGAGAATATATTATTGTAAAGAAGGTTATCAGAGAGAAGAGAAATTACTTGTTCAGTCTAGTAATAAGCTAAATATTTGTTTTTGCAATCACTGAAACATAGAAAGTAGACAAGGCTAGCATGATTCAAGTTCTGCTAAGAAACCTCAGAGAGTGGGCACATACAAGTTGTGTCAGTGTAAATATGCAAGGAATTAGCAGGATGATTTGTTCTTCATATTATGTATATAAAACTGCCTACATGCTTTACTGAAATTGAGTTGTACTAAGACATGAAATAATCCAGTTTATTTTCTGAGATGTGCTTGCCAAACAAATTTTAAATCCCTAAAATTTAACAGTCAAATACACAAACATGAAGGAAGACACAGGTTTACTTTAATAAGATCTGCTATTGGCTCAGTAGCAATAAACCATGGATAAACTTAAATACATCAAGATCAGTGTTGTTTGGTTCCACTTAAAGGTTAAGTGGCAATATGTACTTAATATCTCATATCCACACATGCACTTAGAGGACATGATCCATGTGCACAAATCCATGGTCGCACAGTCATTAGGATAATAACATGCATAGATTAGTATGCAGAGAGTTCACAGACAAGTCAATTGGAAACTCATTAATCTGACTGCTATGGAAGTCAGAAACACCATACAGGTCAGTGTACTAATTTCAAAGTTAGGATATGGTCTGACTATAGCTGGGTTAATCTGTTCATGTAACACAACTATTGTAAAAACCTCCCTCAATGACATTTTTAAGTTATTTCCTGAATCTGGTAAGCAGCATTGTGTCCCAGTGAAAAAGTTAACTGATTTACAATCATAGGCTAAGTTGCTCTATGCTTTCAAACTGTTAAATCAAAAGTACTTAAATAAGCAAAAATCAGACAACTACAAGTGCCAA
Source organism: Protopterus annectens (assembly GCF_019279795.1). Taxonomy (NCBI): domain Eukaryota; kingdom Metazoa; phylum Chordata; order Ceratodontiformes; family Protopteridae; genus Protopterus; species Protopterus annectens. Next base: position 1,246,077,432 of record NC_056744.1, on the reverse strand, counting down.
TAAAAGTAAAAGGAAAGAATATGAAGAAAATGATGGAGAATACACAAATATGCTAGCAAATACAGAGAATTCTGGAGGAACCTGATTTTGACTAAGACTTGACACAAAAATGGGATTGTGCAAACACGGCTATACAGAGGTAGTTGAGAAGCATTGGAAAATGGACCACAAAGCATTATCAATAATGCTTGATGAAGTTTGGATCACATGGGATTCCCCAATAACAGTTCAAAAAATAGATGCAAAAAACCAGAAGCAGTAATCCATGAAAAAAAGACAAAAGTAACATTAATCGTTGAATTTGTTGAGTCCCAGGATGTGAAGACTGATTGGTTTAAAATCTATGCTTTCATTTAGAAAGTCCAAGAGTGCCATTTCTTGAAAAATTCCCTTGTCTCTGAAGTTTGGCAAGCCTAGATTTAGTATATATATATATATATATATATATATATATATATATATATATATATATATATATATACACACACACACACACACACACACACACACACACACACACACACACAGAAAAACACATATAGATTGGAGGGGCTGTAGGGAGGATTGCCCCTGCAAAAGAAATTTAAAGGAGAAGGGTCATGTTTGATATTTGCTCTTCTCTTGCATTTTCTGTCTTTTTTTCTTTTGCCTGTCAGTACATGGCATTTGGTGTCCTGACATTTCAACAGGGAGCTGAGAAACACTGAATGTTAAATTGCTAAGATCTGCAAGCAGAAATAACAGCAGTATTGAAGAAAGATACCCCGACAGCTCTGGTAGTAGTAGGAGCACAGGGCTAATAAAAAAGAATTTACTGTCATACTAAAATATGTTACCAATTCATGTAACCCTGTATGAACTGCAGAAGGAAGCAATTCTGTTCACATTGTGGGTGTTGAGAACAGAACTCCTGTCTGACATCAAAGACTGAGGCAATAATGATTTAATGACATTTAATTATGCTCTGATGAGGTATATTCCTGTCAAGGTATGTAAAAAAACCCTAAGCATCTGAAGATATTAAAGCAAGAGTGCCATCTATTAATAATATGTCACTAGGCACTGAGAATGTAACTCTAAGATGATCTAAAGCTGAAAAGCCCTGCATATGGTTAGTGACTTGGGGGAGGGTTGCTGCATGGAATATCTGACCTTAGCATGTCAGTAATGAACAAACCTCTTTTGCATTCAAATCTACTCTATTAGAATAGTTGTTTGCATCTTTAGATGTCAGTTTTACAAAGAAGCTAACTGACTCTACAGTAAACTGTGTTTATAATGTTACGTTTTGGTGTGTAACTGTCTTAATGTTCAGTAGTTGGGTAATACTGTTGAAAAGTTGTAAACGTGTGGCCTATTTAACAAGTTGAATTTTTTCCTCTATCACTTTGTAACTAGTAAAAGTAGTTGATATGACACCTTCTTCTGGCAAACCGCAGACTGAAAACTCCTTGTTTATGTTATTATTAAATGAAAAGCATGTAATACACTATGTGTTCATACCTTAAATAAGACTGCATACATAGGCATATATTTATATATATATATATATATATATATATATATATATACCCACACACACACACACCACACACACACACACACACACACACACACACACACACACACACACAAAACTTGTATAATCTTATGCATTTTGTCTGCTGCAATTTAACACTGCATTTTTATCCAGATTAAGATTAAAAAGGTTCCTATTCCAACCCCCCCCCTTTTGTGGTTAACAAATAAATAAATTAACAAAAACAGCCAACCAAAAAAATAAACAGGCAAATAAATAATAACATTTCACTCTAATTTAGTTGGTAAAACCTATTTAAATATTGTGAGTCAAACTCTGCCATCTAATTTTAGATATGTACCATGCAAAGGCCAGATGGATACTTACTCATGGATTTTTGTCTTCTTATATTCATTAAAAATACATGTAGAACAGTATATGGATTGTGTCATTATTGTTTACCTTGTGTCATCCCATAATTCACAAAGAGTTTATTCAAGTATCTGATATTAAGTGATATGAATAAAACAACACTCACCACATGTCACTTCATGTTTTGTTTAAAAAAATGCAGTGGACTATTTTATCACCCAGTTGTTTAACAAATGTCGAAATACTTTCTGTTGGACTTTACAGCAGATGTTCCAAGCACTGTATAATACTAACCTCACATCTTTTTCTACAATCACTAGATTTATGTAGAAAACACTATCCTGACTTTCTGTAATACTAGTACATTGCATAATTATGCTATATTAACATATTTGAGACTTATTGGGTACATCAGATAAATACATTATTTTTCAAAGTGCCATTTGATTGGATGGTAATAAGGAAAAAAACTGTAGAAGATATCTGTGACTGCTCTGGATTAGTTCTGTGCAGAATGCAGAATGTTTACCTGAACTGGGAGAACATTTAGGCAGCAAGTTTACTTTCAAAATAAAAATTAAAAAACATGCTTTACTACTCTGCTTCAGCATGTGCTCCAGTATTACTCATGACACATACTGTACTAATAACATTCTGTATGTGCTGCAGTATTACTCATTACATATACCGCATTAATGAAGTTCAGCATAAGTGGCAGCATTACTGATTACAAATATTGTACTAATAATATTCTGCATGTGCTCTAGCATTACTCATGACATATACAAGGGTACTAATATTCCCCATCTGCTACTGATAGTATTACTCATAATGCATACCGCATTTCTTACATTCAGCATGTACTTCATTACTACTCATGAAACAAACTGCATTAGTTACAGTCAAGATAAGCTTCAGACAATATTATTCATTGCATTTCTAACATTCAGCATGCACTGCATTACTACTCATGAAACAAACAGCACATTGTGTACTTCATACAGATACTGCAATAATGATGTTTGATATTTGCTGCAGTATTACTCTTGACACAAAGTATCTACTGCAATATTACTCAAGAAACGTACTTCATCAATATTGTTCAGAATGTGATATAGTATTACACATGATGCAGAGTGTTCAGTATGTGCTTTAGTATTAGCCATGAAATAAGCTGCATTGGTGGCGCTTAGCTTGTATTACACTATTACTCATGGCAAATACTGCATTAATGCTGTTCAGCATTATTTTGGTATTACTCAGGGAGCACAATGCATTAATGTTTCTCATGTGCTGCAGTATTACTGGCGACACAAAACATTATTAATACCAATCAGCAAATGCTCCAGTATTACTCATGACACATAGTAAATTAGTAATGTTCAAAATATGCTGCAGTATTATTTTTGGTACATACTGCGTTAGTAATGTTCAGCCTGTGTTGCAGTAGTGCTCAAGACAAATGCACTAAAGCATTCAGCATGTACAATATTACTGATAGCACATACTGCATTAATGACATTCAGAATATGTAGCATTACTCATGGCACATATTGCCTGAATGACAGAATGTGCTACAGTATTGCACATGACACATATTGCATTAAGCAAGTGCTGCAGTGTCACTCATGACACTTGCTGTATTAATGATGTTCACCATATTATGTAGTATTAGTCATGAAGAATATTACATTAATGATATTCAGCATATATTGTGGTATTACTAATCACACATGCTGTACTGCATTAACATTTTTCACAGTGCACAGTTGTCATTGTTATTTGACTGCTCCACAGAAGCAAAATCCCTGGCAGTTCTGATACATTGCTCTTGTGTGCTTTAGTCATTTATTATTTATCTTTATTGTTTAGTTCTCCATATAATGAAGCAGCAGTTTGGGCTTTCTTTGAAATACTTGACCATGGTATCCTTGCAGCTCATAGCAGAGTATGTAAATGTTATTGACATTTTTATTTCATTGTTCTTCTTCATTATTCATATCTGTACAGTGACAATGCCCTGACTTTTGTAAAGCTTATTTCAGCTCTTGAAATTAATCTCACAACTATAAGTCTTGCAGAGTCTCAGCTTTGCTGAAGATTTTACAAATCTATAGAAATAAACAGCAGGAGTATTAATTATTAATTATTGGAAGACATCAATAAAAGCCCACCTGAATGATTTACCGAAAAACTCCTGAGCTGTGCTCTTTCAGTCTTTGCAATCCATGTGCGCTTTTTTCTTCTTAGGTAGTTTATATTGCATTTTAATTATATCAATCAGAAAGCCTAATAAGACATAATCATGTCCTTGTGTAAATCAGTTATCATCCCCCCAACACATACCGTAAAATCTCAGCTGAAATGCAGCTGCAGGCTTTTTACTGCACCAGTAATGTAATCAATAAATCAATACACAATGTAATGCTATTGTTATTTTCTGCAAGAAGGAATGCATTAATGTTTGAATGTGACCTGACTTTAAATATCTCTTCTTTTATTTACAGGAAGGCAGATTCATGTGGACTGACGGAAGTGTGTCAGACTACTTACCTTTTGGAGTGCCTCAGCCAGACAATCTGGGAAATGAAGACTATGTTGGATCATGGTATATACAAAATGGTATGTCTTTCATTATCTGACCGATACACACAGGAAGAAAATGTTTGTTTCATCTTGTTCACTTTTAAAATGGTAATTTAAAATACACCCTTAATATGTTCATAGGTGTTTACTAGGCTAACAACCACAAGAGCCTTTTTAAGCCTAACCATGAATCCCAAATCTCTGACAAGTTCTGATACCCTTGATAAGTGTAAGCAGGAGCTGGGGAGATGAAATATTTACAAGCTATAGCCTGGAGATGAACCATTTACAGATTGCCTGTGTCTATTGGAGACATAGGTAACAAATCATGGATGAATTTCCTGTTGCCCATTTTATTTTATTTATTTATTTAACATTTGTTGACCGGGAATGTCCGACTAGGTTCCACAGATCCTGTTTTCAGCGGAGGCCCGGGGAGAAATGCTCTAGATGCATGTCTTTGGAATCTAAATGTTCAAGTTGCACTTAAATTGGGTTAGGGAGGAACTCTGCTTTACATGGATGGGGAGCCTGTTCTAGAGACAGCGTAACCTCTGGTATACAAACCTGTCTCTCCAGGAGGTCCTGTTTATATCACAGGCAAGGTTCAAGTCCTTAGAATGGGTAGTTCTGGTAATGTTTGTTTTGCAGATATGCAGGAGGTCTGACAATGCCCTGTATGTGAGGCATAGATCTCTACTCATAAGCCTGTAGGAGACAGAATACAGGGATACAGCCTTGAGGCAGTCTGCATAGGACATTTTACTTAAGTCCCTTTTAGTGAGAAGCCTCTGTGGATGTTTCAGTTGTTGGATATGCCTGTTTAGGTACATACCAAAGGGGGCATTGTACTCAATGATAGGTCTGGTGATTGCCAAATACAGTGGAACAATGACTTCCTTGGACTTAGATGCTATTCCTTTGTCTATAAGGTGCACAACATAGAATGATTTCCTCACTACTGTAAGCATGTGATGGTCAAATGCTAGATTAATATCTATGTGTGTCCCTAAGTCCCTGACTACTGGGTCAACTCTAAGGGGTGTGTTGTCAATATGATAGTTACCAGGGGTTGATGACTTCCCAAAGGATACAGTTATGCATTTCTTGCCATTTAGTTTTAGTCCATGTATTGATCACCTCCATGATAATTCTTTCCATGGCTTTACATATGAGACTGGTGAGACTTATGGGTCTGTGGTTTCCAGGGTCTGTAGATGGTCCACCTTTGTGCAGAGGGATGACTATTTGCTCTCCATTCATGAGGCACAAAGCCTGTTTGGAGGCTATAGTTAAATAGCAATTCCAGAGGCCCTGATAGGTCATATTTCATGCTATTTATAAGGCATCCTGGGATATTGACTGGGCTCATTGATGCAGTATTCTTGGCCTTAGAGAGAGCATTAAGAACCTGTTCCCTAGTGACAGCAGGGGCAGTTATAGGTTCATAGGTTCATAGGTTCATAGGTTCATACTAGGCTATCTGTCCTAGGGCATTTATAAGCCTAGCCAGAGTGTGTGTGGCTTTCACCACCCCTTAGGATGAGAATACTATACCCATTAGTTTGCTGTGCCTCTGTCCAGCAGTGATACAGAGATGATTCCCTGGGTAAACCTATGATCTCCCATCCACTCGTCAAGATTTCTCTTGAACAGAGTCAGTGAGGGGCTCTGCCTCACATGGACTGGGATTCTGTTCCATAGTGTAGGGAGTCTCTGGGTGATGAATCTGTCCCTCCAGCACGTCCTATTTATATCCGTGTTGAGGTTTAAGTCTCTTGCTCTCGTGGTTCTGGTGGATTTGGATTTTTTGAGGTGGAGCATGTCCATTAATTCCGGGTTGGACATGGCCTTGTATGTCAGGCACAGATCACCTCTGAGCAGACGGTATGCGACTGAATAGAGTTGGAGTTTCTTCAGTCGGGCATCGTATGACATATGTTTGAGCCCCTTTATCCTTTTGGTGAGGAACTTTAGGGGTCTTTCCAACTGCTGCAGGTGTCGGGTAAGGTACATTCTGAATGGGGCGTTGTACTCAATCATTGGTCTGATAAGTGAAGAGTACAGGGGTACAATGACCTCTCCTGATCTGGATGTGAATCCCTTCATGATCAGGTGGGCAATGTAGAATGTCTTCCTAATCACTTTGGCAATGTGAGTGTCAAAAGAGAGGTTACTGTCAACTTGGGTCCCCAGGTCCCTGATAACTTCTTCCGTGTTTAATGGATTACCACCTATGTGGTAATTAGGGGTTACCTTGTTTTTCCCAAATGGTATGACTATACATTTTTTGGCATTTAGCTTAAGGCCATGGCTCTGGCACCAGTTATCCATTTCTATGAGACCTTTCTGGAGGATGTCTGTGTCTGATGGAGTGTCAATTATGGTGCCCAGTTTGCAGTCATCTGCAAATTTTGTCAGCCACAATCCCCTATGTTTGCCTGCACTTCAGAAAAATAAATGCCGAACAAGAGGGGTCCAGGACTGAGCCCTGTGGGACACCGCCGTGACCGGCTTAGAGTCTGACATGGCACCAGCAACTCTAACCCTGTGTGTTCTGTCCTTGAGCCAGTTTGCAACCCATCTTGTGACATATGGGTTTACATCTAAGCTGGTGAGCTTTTCTATGATGCCCGAGTGGGGTATTGTGTTGAACGCTTTTGCTAGGTCAAGGTAGGCTGTGTGAACTGCCTTACCCTCATCAATGGCCTTAGTGACTGTTTCAAAAGTTGACCAAGTTCAAGAGGCAGGATCTGCCCTTGACAAAGCCAAATTGGGTAGGATCCAGTGTCTGTAGGTCCCCAATGTCTTTATTTATGAGTTCCATTATGATCCTCTCCATAGCTTTGCAGACAAGGCTCGTCAAGCTTATGGGGCGGTAATTTCCAGTGTCCGTAGAAGCACCGCCTTTGTGGAGTGGGACCACAGTTGCCGTCGCCATTCTTTGGGTGCGTATCCTGTAGTAAGGCTAAGATTAAACAGCAGCCTTATGTGTGGGTTTAGTTCCTCATTGAGTTCATGTAGCACACAGCTGGGGACACCGTCCGGTCCCATTGATGCTGTGTTTTTTGCTTTAGAGAGAGCAGCTCTCACCTGGACATCTGAGATGTTTGGGAGGCTAGACTCTGGTGGGATAGATATTTCTCCTTTTGGGGAGGGAGGAGAAATTTGCACTGAACCTGTCTGCCAGTATGTTGGCAATGTCTGTGGGTTCAGTGATTTTTTTATCATTTTGGACTAATTCTGAGCATATCTGGGAGTTTCCACCCAGGTTTCTAGCATAGCTAAAGAAGGCTTTATGATTGTCTTTTGTGTCATTAGCGATTTTTCTCTCAAAGTTGGCCTTGGATGATTTTATGAGTGATCGTAGTTTTGCTAGTATTGATCAGAGATGCCTTCCCATTTAGGGATTTTGCTCTGTCATGTAGTAGCTTTCTCCTCTTGTTGTAGAGTTTGTTTATGGCTGGAGTCCACCAGACCGGGCGCCTGCCTTTGGTGGAAAGGGTCTTGATTTTATTAGGGATTGCTTGATCCATACATTCCTGGAGGTGCTCGTAGAAGGCATTTGTAAGGGTTTCAGCAGCGTGGGTTGTGGTTTCCACTGGCTCGGGGGCCTTGAAGGATACCACTCCAGTCTTAAGAAGTGTGAAGTTTGCTTTTTGAGAAGTTCTTCACTGTGGTCTTTTGCTGGGGTGGGGGCGGGATGTGGATCTCCAGTGAGATTAATTTATGGTCTGATCTCACCAATGAGGGATATACTTCGGTGTGGAGCATTTTGTCCCCATGTTTGTAATGATCAGGTCTAGTATATTTTCTCCTCTTGTGGGAATGGTGACTAGTTGTTCCACAGCATTTGAGTTTATGAACTCAAGGAACCTTTGGGCTAGGGTGTTGGGGCTTGAGTAATGTTCCCAGTCTATGTTTGGGTAGTTGAAGTCACCCAATATGATGGTGTTTGGAGAGACATTCATACTCTCCAGTGTCTTCAGGAAGGCTGTGTGGGTTTCCTGAGTTTGAGAAGGTGGTCTGTAGCATGTTACAAACTGTAGGGCAGTTTTACCTATGGTTAATTGCACCTGGATGGTCTCCGATGCTTCGTGCGTTGCCACTAACCTGGAGGTGTGGGTATCCTTTATGAATATGGATACTCCCCCTCCTTTTGTGGTTTGGTCTGGATTTTGGGGCTGGAACACATGATATGAGGTATAACCTGATAGTGCTGGGGTGCTCTCAGGAGCCTTGAACCAGGTTTCAGTCACAGCACAGACATCGATGTTCTCCATACTGAGGAGGGCTTCGAGGGCGTGCATCTTGTATTCCCTGAGGGAAGGTTGAGGGGAAGACAGGGGCAAAGTTGGAGCTAAATTTACTAGCCAGTAGGCTTGCTATATCTTCTGACTCAGTATAGGTGTCTCCATTTGCAATGAGCTCTGCACACAATTCTATATTGCCTTTGAGGTTGCAGACATTGCTAAAGAATGCCTTGTGGTTGTCCTTGGCCTGTGAGGCCAAATTCACCACAAATGTGCCTTTGGTGGCTTTATTTGTTTGCTGAGGTATTTGTTTAGTTTGATAAGAATGGTTTTATCCTCCTGGTTGCTGCACCTCCTAAGTTTTACAAAAATGTTCTTCCTTCTGTTATACAGCCTACTGATTTTGTGATTCCACCAGGGTGGCTTGTTTTTTGAGTTAGTTCTGTACTTCTTCCTGGTGAGTACAGCTGCCTCTATGCAGCTATTGACATGCTTGTACAGGGTTTCTGTGAACAGTTCTGCAGAGGCAGCAGTGCCCTTAGGGTTTATTGGGGCTTGAAATTCTTCCAGGTTATCACTTAATAGCAGGAGGTTAGCCTTAGAGTAGTTCATGAATATTCCAGGTTTAGCTGGGGGTCCAGGTTTTATTTTTATTTCAAAGGAGACTACTTTGTGGTCGGACCTTGCCAGACAAGACATTACAGTAGGGGGTATGCAGCACTCTACCATTTTAGTGAGGATCAGATCCAGTATGGCTCACTCCTGGCTGGTATATTGACTATCTGCTTCAGGGAGTTTGTGTTTACAAAATCCAGGAATCTCTGTGCCTGAACATTTGGTGTCATGTAGGATTCCCAGTTAATAGTGGGGTAATTAAAGTCACCCATGAATATGGTATTGGATTGGATGGTTATTGTTTCTAATAAGTTTAAATACATGGTATGGGTTTTCAGGGCCATAGAGTGGGACCTATAGCTGGCAAGGAAGTGATATTGGATTTTGCTTATACTGATTTGAACATGCAACACCTCAAGTGCATTGTCCTGTTTGACCAGCCTTGAGGTAAATTTATTTTTGATGTAAATAGAGACACCTCCACCTTTAGTCCCTGTCTGTGAAGTAGCTGGTCTAAATGTGTGGAAGGTGTTACAACCTTGCACTGTCGGTGTGCTGTCCGCAGCTTTAAACCATGTCTCAGTGACTGCACAGACAGCATTCTCTAGGGTGAGGAGAGCTTCTAGGGAGTGGAGCTTTTTGTTTAGACTCCTAGCATTGAGCAGTAATACCTATAGAGTTTCTTGCTTTTGATTTGCTATCTCTGAAGTACTTTCAGTTTCGCATTGCCTAAAAAAGGCACTATGGAGGAAGACAGTGTTTTAGCTAATATTTCAAAGCCTAGAGGGAAAAGGTGCAGACCATCCCTGAAAAAGCAGCATGGCCTGTTGACCATCTCCTTCCACACTGACAAATATTTTACCCCCTTAGAATGACTCCAGAAACTAAGCTAATTATTAAAGTCAATCATATTTTGTTTGTATTGTGGCATCATCCTTGGACAAGGTAAAATACTGTTCAATGTTAGGTTCGTACGAGCCTGAGACACATATTCCAAGAACTCTGTGATATCTCTCTTCATATAGTCTAGAGAGGTATGTCTCAGGCCATTTACTCCCACATGGACTATGACTGAGTCATACTAGTACTTGTGGTCCAATGACCAGAGTGCATGCATAATGTGGTGGATCCTAGCCCCTGATAAGCAACTGACCATAACTTTCTCCTTACTCAGCCTGGTGAGAGGGACATCAACGTGTCGCATGATGGAGTCTCCAGTGACCAGAATGTTGGATTGTGTGGTGGCTTGCCTTATGGGTTTAGAGGTAGAGGCACCATGAGATGTGGCTCTATGTGTTGATGTGGGTATTATTTCGAAAGAGTACATTTGGGGCTGCTAAGGGTATTTGTTATGTGTATTTCATCTAGGAGGTCTTTCTGATTTAGGAAGGTTATATTTAAGTGCCTCAGCATATGTGGATCTATATGTCTGATTTGAATTGTGTGAGATGGGTGCAGCGTGTGTACTACTGATAACTTTATTGACATTACGAGTACTTTTATGTGAGAGCTTTGTCTCCAGTAATATTGTGTAAATACATCTCTCACATACCATATCAGTTTGTTTGAGAATTAACTGGTTGTTAGTAAATATGAGGTAATTTCTACATTGCCTCAGGATGCCCATATCCAAAAAACTGGTAACTGAGATAGTGGGAAAGTTCATATCCATAGGTAGGTTAATAGGTTCATAGGTAGGTATTAGGCTATCGGCCCAAGGGCCTAAGTAAGCCTAGCCAACAAGGTTCCCTGGCTTATGCCACCCAAGAAAGTTATTTTCTTCTGCCCCTGTCGAGCAGAGCCACAGAAGTAATCCCCGGGGTGTATTTCCTATTTCCCATCCACTTATCAAGATTTTTCTTGAAGAGTGCTAATGAGGAACTTTGCTTGAGATATATGGGTGGCTTGTTCCAGAGTATGGGAAGTCTCTGGGACAGTAATATATCCCTCCAGCATGTCCTGTTTATTGTGGTGACAATGTTAAGGTCCCTAGTGCATGTAGTTCAGAAGGATTGGGATATCTTTAGGTGTAGCATGTCCAACAGCTCTGGGTTTGACATGGCTTTATATATTAGGCAGAGATCACCTCGGAGTAGGCGATATGCTATGGAGTAAAGCTGGAGTTCTTTGAGATGGTCAGTGAAAGGCATCTGTTTGAGGTCAGTAATCCTCTTTGTGAGGTACTTCTGTGGCCTTTCCAGCTGCTGCAGATGTCTTGTGGGGTACATTCCAAAAGGGGCATTGTACTCTGTAATGGGTCTAATGAGTGCCTAGTAGAGGGGAACAATGACCTCTTTTTTCCTACATGAGAACCTTTTTGTGATGAGGTATGCCACATAGAAGGATTTCCTGACTACTGTGGTGATGTGATTATCAAAGGAGAAACTACTGTCCACCTAGGTCCCCAGGTCTCTTATCACACATTCAGCGTTAAGTAGTCTGCTGCCTATGTGGTAGTTCATGGGTACAAAGTTTTTACCAAAGGGAATGACAATGCACTTTTTGGCATTGAGCTTGAGACCATGGCTCTGACACCAGGCATCTGTCTCAGTGAGGCTCTTCTGTAGGATTTCCACATCATTTGGTGACTCAACTATGGCTCCTAGTTTATAGTCATCTGTGAACTTCGTTAGCCAAAGGCTTTCTGTGTTAGCTGTACTTCAGAGAAGTAGATACCAAACAGGAGAGGTCCCAGGACTGAACCCTGTGATACTCCACTTGTCACTGGTTTGAAATCAGATTTGGAGTCTGCAACTTTTACAGTGTGGGTTCTGTCATTGAGCCAATTGGCAACCCATCTTGTGACATAGGGATTTATACCTAGTTTAGTGAGTTTAGCTATAATTCCAAAATGGGAGATGGTGTTGAAAGCCTTGGCGAGGTCAAGATAGGCTGTGTGAACCACCTTACCCTCATTTTCAGCTTTGGTGACTACCTCAAAGAAGTTGATCAGGTTCAGGAGGCATGATCTGCCTTTCAGAAACCCGAACTGGGTGAGGTCCAGAGTTCAGAGGTTACCAATGTCTTTGTTTATGAGTTCCATGATGATACATTCCATGGCCTTACAGACAAGGCTCATCAGGCTGATAGGGCTATAGTTTGCAGGATCAGTGATGGCTCCCCCTTTGTGGAGTGGGATAACTGTTGCTGTGCACCATTCAGTGTTCACAAAGCCTGATGTGAGACTATGATTGAACATGGTGCTTAGGTGGGGAGCCAACTCATTCTGAAGTTTCTGTAAAACGCAGCCAGGGATGTTATCCGGTCCCATGGATGCTATGTTTTTGGCTTTAAAGAGTGCAGCTTTTACCTGCGTAGTTGTGATTTCAGGGACTCTGCATTCTTTCTGTATAGATATGGGCCCTTTAGGGGGTGGGGGGGTAAATTTAGCACTAAGCCTATCTGCCAGGATGTTGGCAATATCAGTTGGTTCTGTAATTTTCATGCCATTGTGCTATAACTTAGAGCAGATCTGGGTGTTGCCATTGAAATTCTTGACATAGCAATAGAATGCTTTGTGGTTGTCCTTAGAATCAGTGGTGATTTTGTTTTCATAGCTAGCTTTGGAGGATCTTATAAGGGATCTCAGCTTTTTACTGAGACTGACCAGCGAACTCCTCCACTCATGGGATTTTACTCTCTTTTGCAACAGTTTCTTCCTTCTGTTGTAGAGTTTGTTTATGGCAGGGGATCACCAGATTGGCTTCCTTTTTTGCAGGATAGTGTCTTGGTTCTGTTTGGGATAGCATGATTCATGCACTTGTGTAAGTGCTTATAGAGTGAATCTGTGCAGGATTCAATAGTCATAACTGTATTGTCTGTCTGCATGGGTGTCATGAAGTTCACCACTTCTGTCTTAAGAAGCATGAAATTGGCTTTGGAGAAATTGTTTACCATGATTGCCTTAATCCATGGCAATAGACCCTTTTTTATTGATTTGATAGCTAGAGTGAGAATATAAAGCAATGTCAGAAGTATTCGGTTTGCAACTCTGGGGACTGTGTACAACTAGGTATTGGAGAAATTTCACTCATGCTTTTACAGGCAAAATGTCACTCAAGGTGTCTGAATCTGTACAGGGCACTGCCAAACACTTGAGGGGAAACTAATACAGAGACCCTGACATTTTAAGGATGAAGCATTTAGGCAGATATTCTGAAGTTAGAAAATAATCAAGCGTTACTTACTGAAAACAAAGAATTAGCATGTCAAGAATGATGAAAAGAGAGGAGTCACATTAATGGCTACTGCTTGGCTACTACTAGTGCTGGTCTCACCACAGCTTCACTCTGCTGGGATACAATACTCCTTTGCTTCTTCTCTCACCAGAGGCAAAATGTTAACACCAATCCTAAGATGAAAAGCAGGCCACAGCCTACTTGGCGAGCTACAGTATTGTCCCAGATGATACAAGGGTCTAGTATCAGGAATGTTAAGCGCAGACACTCTCGGTCCAACCAGAAACACTCAGGAATCAATGCACTCTGTTGCTTCTCTCACCAGGAGCAGAATATAAGTACAAAATCCAAGTTGTCACATTTGAAGCAGTTATTAGGCTTTCTGGTGATCAGCAGTCTCCAGAAAAAAACTGTCCCTGTGCTCCTTCTCTCATCAGGAGTAAACAGAAGCACTAATTCCAAGATGACTACTGAGAGGCAGAATGTGGGTTGTCCAATAACTGGTGGTCTTGCAATAGATATTTAAAGGTAAGATGAAAGAATGGGTTAATATTATAAGCACTGCAGTGTGCACTAAGCAGTTAGATATAAAAAAGTGGGTAACTAAAGTTTCAGCTGAGTGGAAAGCCACTAATTTAAAAGAGCAAGATAGATTGAAAGGGGGTGGTTACTTTTGTTTTCTGGCTGTATGGAATACAGTGGTATGGCCGATAAATTTTAATATTTGAAGGGGAGTGATTTCACAAAATGATAATTTTGTGCTTGCTCACAACAGCCAGTGAAAGGAGGTATGTGGTCAAATTAACATAAGGGGCAGGCAACTAGAACAATAGTTGTGTTTAAGAACACATCAGCAGCAGGTTGGGAGGGTGGGAAAAATTCTGTGTGATTCATAACAGACACAGCTGCGGTCTCTGTCCGAGTTTTAATATGCAATTCAAGCAGAATACAAGTAAAACACGGTGTAAAGAAAACAAATCACAGTATACAAATTAGAAGAAGGCAAAAAGTAATACAAAAACAAGAAATTAAAAGCAAACTAACCTTTCCCTCACAGCAAGTTGTGGCCGAGTACTTTGAAATTATGATTTCACTTTACTAACGTATTCAAAACTGAGTAAATTTGAGGAAACAAAAAAAAATAATTCCTTCTGAATATCTATTAACCTTCTGGCAGAAAAATTGAAGAATTTGCTACCTTACTTCACAAAATATAAAATTATCTAATAGTATGGTTGCTATATCTATTGACCCAGCTTGAAGTAATTCCTGCAAATAATTCAAGTATTAGTATTACAAGTTAAATCTGCAAATACCCAATAGCTTGAGAATAGACTAAACATAATGAAAGTCAATTTAAAAGAATCACTTTTGGATGTGAGTTTACAGTCACAGGAATTAGAAAACTGAAAAAAAGAGAAGAAGAAAAAAACCCTCAAACAACATTTATTTAAATCCCAAAACCATACTACAATTCCATTCTTTTTTTGTTTGGAGGGAGGTTATTCAAACAAACCTGGGGATTCAGAAACATTGTGTCTATTACTGTGGCTAGCTCAGCTCTGTTCACTGTGTATGTGTAATAAATTCCCATGATCATCAACAATGTATGTAGCAAGGAAAGTTTGCACAATTTTCAAAACAAGAAAGATCTTCATTGCAGCTGCAATAGGGATTTTTCCAGAAGATTGTGTAGGACCACAATGAGGTCACAGGGAAGTGACAGCAGCAGTAGTGCTCATCTGCTGAACATGTGCCCTGAGGGCACTTGATGTAATCGTACATACAAAGTTGTTGCAAGAGAAAGAAGTATTGTGGCCACCTTATATGCTCATGATACGTGTGTGTTGCTCTGTTATTGCAAGACAAGCATACATATATGGCAACAGAATACTTTGGAAGGTAGCAAGGAAGTATGATCAAGTCAGGAGGTTAGAGGAGGTAGTAGGCCCAAAGAAACAAACATATAACAGAAACAAGACTGCAAAGGAGGTGATGACACAATCAGGGATGCGGAAGACAATTGAGAATGGGTATGAAACATACAGACAGCACTCTCAAGTTTTTTTAATTTATTTTATTTATTCACATTTGTTAACTGGGTTGGTCCAGCTGGATTTGTGGACTGTTTTCAGTGGAGACCCGAGGAGAAAAGCTCCAGTTACATACAATTTATAGTAAAAAGTAATTTGCATTCAAAGACAATACAGAATCTTGAAATTCAAAAGGTCATAAAATAAAATATAAAGTGAAAAGCAAGCACATAGCAATATACAAGTAGCAATTTTACAAAGATAAATATAGATCTACATATTGTATTACATCTTCAGTTTAGTTGAGTGGGTTTAGTAGGTAGCCACCTAGAAGGTAACTAGGTGAAATAGGAGAGATTATTCTAGATACATATGCAGGGGTAGAGGGGGACTAGATTGTGTGATGGCAGGGGCAGCTCTTGTATTAAGTAGATGAAGTTTAAGTTCTTATTTAAGGTGTGATGGTTGGGTAATGGAATGTATGTCTGAGAGACGTTTGTTCCAAGCTTGGGCTACAGAGCATTTGTATAGACGTTTTTCCACAGTTTTTTTGGGTCGGTAGATATTCAGGAGTTGCTAATTTGAGGTGCAGAGTGTCCGAGGTGGGGTATAGGTGCAGACCATGGATGAGAGAGCTGGACAGGAAGATGGTTTGTATAGAATAGAGTGAATTATTTGAAATTATGATAGAAGGAGTTGATGGGGAAGTTTGAGCCATTGGAGAGAGTTTAGGGCAAGGCAGTGGTAGGAGTAGCTTGGAGAGTTTATAATGAATGTAGCTACTTTATGGTATATTTGTTGAAGTTTGTTCAAGGTTGTGGCCTGAATGTTGGTTAGAAGTGGGTCAGCATATAGAAGGGAGGTGAGGAGGAGGGTATGTGCCAGAATGAGTCTTGTATTAGAAGTTAGAAATTTGTTGTTGCGATATAGTAAACCTAGTTTCTGCTATGTGTTCTTTTTTATACATTGGAGTATGTGCAGGTTGAATTTGAGTTTGTCATCAATGATGACACCTAGGAGCTTTGTTTGTGGTTCAGGTGTTATGATTGTGTTGTTGGAGGAAGTAATAGCAAAGGTGGATTTATGCTGAGAAATAGAGAGGGGGAAAAATAGTAAGAGTTTGGTCTTTTTAGGGTTTAGGATGAGAAGATTGTCAGACAGCCACTTTTCAGTGGATAGAAAAGTGGGTTGGGTTAGGGTATGGAGTTCAGAGATATTGCTGGAGATGGAGAAGAGAGTGGAGTCGTCGGCGTATTGGATGAGGGAGGATTGTTTACAAGATGTATGAAGTTCATTAGTGAAGATGTTAAACAGCAAGGGACCCAAGATGGAGTCATATGGTACTCCAGTTGGGAATAGAATAAAGGGAGAGTAGGATGGGAGCCATCTGACAGATTGCTGTCTGGAAGAGAGGTAGCTAAAGAACCAGGCAAAGGAGGTGGAAGATAGGTTGAAGTTAACAAGTTTAGATAGCAGTATGGAGTGGGAGACCGTGTCAAAAGCTTTGGAAAGGTCAAGGAAGAGACAGGATATGAGTTGATTGTTATCTTGGGCCTCAGCAATAGTATGAGTGAAAGATAAGAGGGCAGTAGTTGTGCTATGGTTAGGTCAGAAACCATGCTGAGTGGACGTCAGAAGGTTACGCTGGAGGAGGTAATTGAGAAGCTGTGAGTGAATGCATTTTTTGAGTATCTTAGTGAGGGAGGATAGGATGGCTATGGTATGGTAATTGGAAGGGTCAGTTGAGTTTCCTCCTTTAGGCAGGGGAATAGTGAAGAAGGATTTCCATATGATAGGAACTATAGCTTCTTGAATTAATCTATTAATACGAATAGATACAGGATAGGCTATAGATTCTGCAGCTAGTTTGAGGAAGGTAGGAGGGAGTTTATCAGTGGAGGGAGAGCAGGGTTTCAGCTTCAGAAGAAGTGATTTAATGTAGGAGGTAGGAACAGGTAGAAAGGAGAAAAGATTTGTATTGAGTGGGATGGGAGGGGTTGAGAGAGTAGTTGTGTTACAGTTGGATGGTGTGAGTTTTTCAATTGTGTCGATAAAGTGTTTATTGAGGAGGGTTGCGGTTTCCCAAGGAGATTTATTTGGGTACGGTGAGGGAGTGGAAGGGTGACCTGGAGAAAGAATTTTGTTAAGAGTAGACCAGAACTTATGAGGGTTGGATTTGTTATTGAGTTGAGCAAAATTATAGTACTGCTTTATGTCTTTGTTAATTGTTTCTTAACAAGTTTCTATAGTTCTCTATTATTTTGTAGAATGGGAAGTTCTTTTGTTTTAACCCAGGCCTTCCAAGTACTATCTCTTTTTTGCATAATGGATCTAGAGTCCTTAGAGAGCCAGGGAGCATAATTTGATTTAATTCTAACTTTCCTGGATGGGACAAGAGAGTTGAAGGTATCCAGGAAGATGCTGTTAAATTTATAGACTGCATCATCAAGAGGGATTTGTTTAAGGATGGACCAATCAAAACTAGATAGTATGGAGTTGAATGGGGGGGCTATTAAAGTTAGAGAGTTTGTGACAGTCCCTGTAAAGGTGGGGTTTGGGTGGTTGAGAGGAGTGTCTTAGAACAGAGATGGGGAGATGATCACTTAAGGAGTCTGGTAGAGTATTGGGGCTATGGTAGTGGTAGGGGTAGTTAGTGACAATCCAGGCAATAGTGGAGCTGGATGATGAGTTTTTATGGAGGCAAGTGGGGATATTATTAGTTGATGAAAACCTTGTAGAGCCATACTCAGTTACGGAGAGTCAGTTGTAAGTTTGGACCAGTCTATATTGACGTCTTTGAGGATGAGGGTTTCATAGTGTATGTTGTGGGAAAAGCAGGATTGGGTATTTTCTAGGGTGGGTATTTTATTTCAGGGGGGTTATAGATGGAAGCAATAGCAAATTTTTTGTGTGGGTTTAGGTGGCAATTTAGGAGGATGAGTTCACCAGGGTGGAAGTCAGGAATAGGGATGGTGATGGGTGAGAGGTTTAGGCCATTGGAGTAGAGGATGGCTAGACCAACACTTTTTTGGGAATCTGTCAGAGTGGTAGATATTATAGCCAGGAGGGAGTATTTCATTGTTAGTGATGTGTGGCTTGAGCCATGTTTCAGATAAGGACAGAATTTGAGGGGAAGTATGGGCTATCCAGGAGTGCAGTCCAGTGATTTTGTTGGGTAGGCTTTGAATATTTAGTGAGAGGATGGTTAACTGTTTGTATAAAAAATGTGTTTTGACTATGAGGATGAGTATGCTGGGAAGTGTGAGGAGAAGGGAGGTGAAGGGAGGCATGTGGATGTATCTGACTGTGGGGACAGGAAAGGGAGCCTGGGTTGGAGTGGATGTCTCTGGAGTAGAGTAGGCTACTAGTAACAAGAGTGAGTGGAGTAAAATGTAAATCCTGGTTGTTGAATTTAGATTTGGATTTACAGGAAGGAGGGTGCTTTTGAAATATAGTTAATTTATGAAGACAGGTGGTAGAGAAGTTGAAGAGAGATGGGGAGATAATAAAGGAGAAAGTTGTTGGGAGAGTTTCATAGGTGCAGGAGGTGGGGGAAGGTATATGTGGTTGGGAAAGATAGGAGTGATAAGAAGTTAGGGCAAAGAGAAATAGGAGAAGTGTAGAGGTGAAAAGAAGAAGTTGCATATTAGAGTGTGTCAGAGAAGTTGTGAAGTGGGTGTAGTAGTTAAAGGTAGAAAGTGATATAGCTAAAGTATGGCTACTGGAAGGGTGGTATAGGTTCCTGGCAGGAAGTTGGATGTGGAAGGGTGGAATAGGTTCCTGGCAGGAAGTTGGATGTGAATGGATGAATCAGACAGGAAGGGGAGGGATAGGATACTATAAATTAAATTGAAGTAGGGGTAGGTGGGAATGGGGGTATGGCAGGGGAGCGAAGTGAGCCCAAGCAGAGCAGGGCTACACCCATGGAGAAAATCCTGTGGGTGTATAAAGATAAAAAGGTAAAAAAGAACATGATGGGTTTGATACAGAAAAGTAATGACATCAGCAGAGTCAGATCATTGTACCTATGTAAGATGCCATGAAATAAGCACATTGAGGATACTTTTACCCTTTACCATATCCACTTCCACTGTACAATGTACTCCATTAACAGTCTGAGTTACTAAAGCAGCCATATTAAAGGTGTTGGCAAAGCACACAGCAGGTGATTTTTACAGACTTGCACAGTGAAAGAATAAAAGACATAAGTCTGTCAACCCTGAGGAGACTTGACTCCTCAACCTTGTTCACTTACACTGTGTAAATCACTCAATTTACAGGCTCAGAAATGGAAGTAGTCACCATAAAGCTGTGATTGTTAAACACCTACAGAAAGAAAGACACAGAAAGCATTGTATCCTGATGGAAATACACCCTTCCTTTCCCTGCCCACTACTATTGCCTCATCTCCAACTAAGACAGCCACTTTAGCTTACCCCATCCACTATACTACCCCATAGTCTTTTTCACACATATGCCTCTGCCAAATTTCTAAATTTGCCTGTCCACTAACTGCTTCACACACTCTATCCCCCGATTCAACCTTTCCTATTTTCCCCTGCTAATATTCCCCTATCACCTACTCTGTTACTTCTTCCCCTCTACATACCTACCTGGACAACTCCTCCACTATCCTACACTACCTCACCACTATGGAATATAATCATTAAGCTGATTACCTGTGTATACTCTACACAATACTGTTAAAACCAAATCTCACTTTGCCTTAAACTGACCTATGCCACTCTCATTCCTGATATGTTAGCTTCAACCAAAACATGTATAATATGTTACTTCTATGTTAAAGACTGTTACTTTCTATGACTTTAACACCTCTGTATTCATTGTAATGATTGTCTGAATGTAACTGTGAGTTTCTTGTTCTGTAATGATTGTATGAATTTTACTGTGGAGCTTTTCCTCCCAGGCCTCTGCTAAAAATGGGCATGCATCCAGTCGGATATTCCTGGTCAACAAATGTAAAATAAATAAATAAATGAATAAAATAAATAAACTGAACCCTCAAATCTCTCCACTTACACTGTGCAAAGAACTCCATTTATATGCTGAGCTGTGGCTGTATTGTACCAGACTTGCCAGTAAAGCTCATATCAGGTGATCATTACACATTTGCATAATGAAAGGCACAAAATCACACTGACAGGCCATGAACCTGCCTTTTACACATATACATTACAGCACTCTCCATTAACAGTTTGAGTTATGAAAGCAGTTACACTAAAGGCATCAACTTTATCCTATGGTGTATATGCAGATTGACACATATCAGTGCCGAGCTCAATTGCATGCCTGAAAGCAGCTGAGGCCAATATAGATAGTAGATGATAATAGTTGTACTTGCTGCTATACAATGCAGTGTTATTCCTCATCAGTTGTACATGCATGCTGACTGTGCTCTTTTTGACACAATATGTACAGTGCTATCACAATAACAGGTCATTTGTAAGGCCTACAAGGACATGTGTAAGGTATGATTATCAATTTTTGGACCAGATCAAAGTCTGGAAATGGGAGTACAGGAAATAAATGAAAAGGAGACGTAAGAAGAGAGTAGAACAGTAGGTGAGTAACAAAGGAATGGGCAGGATAGAGTTGGGGAAGGTGGGCTAATGTTTTGGGCAGGGGCAGCCCTTTTTTCATACATAATGAGAAGAAAAGTTGAGGAGGAAATTAAAGGACATGAGTGTAGGGTAAGATGGTTAGGTTAGGAAAAAACAGACATGATTGACAACGAGTAAGGAAGATCACAATGATTAAAAAAAATTCCAACAAACAGATGAAAGACAATAGTGAGGAGAAGATTGAACGACTGACCAGAGCGGGTACAGACACAAATGGGAGGGTGAAAACCAAGTTGCAGTATTGTTGCTACTAGGCCCTGTCTCAGATGGTGGAGACAGTTCTGGACAGAGATGTGACTCATTGAGTCAGCAGATGAGGCCCTTCATCTGACCAGTTCGGGCATCCAACCTCCTATCGAAAATCTACTCCACAATGTCTAACAGCTGCTGATGGGTGACAAAGGTGTCACCTCCACTTACACTATTATCACAGGGCAAAACTCTCCCAGCATACAGTGCAAGGCTATCTCAACAGAGTGGTGCAGGCAGGGCAGAAGGGAGGTGACTTTTGAAGGCAAGGACCATGTGCAGGGTGCTTCTGGTCATGCTGGTGGCACCTGTAAGGAGCTGACAAGCCTTGCCACAAGAATGGAAACAGATCATGATGTTGCATATATTGTTCAATAAATGGAGAGAAACAATATAAATTCATGTAATAAAAAGGATAATGAGCAAGGAGGAGAGAAAAGTGATAAAACAATGGAAAACTGAAGTTCGTATGTATTCTGAATATGATACTCTTAAGCAAAATATATTTGATGGACCAAAACACTTCTCAGTTTAGTAAGGCTGTTAGTATACACAAATAAGAGGGGAAACTGAACCCTCAGCCATCATCCCCCAATTTCTAACAGATATATAGGATTAACATGCTGAACCACTTAGACAAACCAAGAGATTACCCCACTTCAAGATACATTAAATGATGTCTGAGAAAAACTCATATACAACATATATAACAAAACCATGCTACTCAGACATTCATGCAAAAGAAACAATATTGATAAAGATATCCACCCAGCCAATACTGTTGATCATATATCGTTGCCCCATCTAATGCTATAGTTGTTATAATGAGACAGAAACATAAACCTGATATAGTTCATGAAAACACGACAGCTTGTGGGCTTGGGGGGCTCACAGGCATTCTCACAATGTGAGAGCATAGCCTTGACATCTTGACCACTTGTCCACAGATATGACTCCCTGCACACACAAACACACTAGTAACATTAAATAGTCATAATTCTACCTTTCAGCTATGGCAGTAATGACAGATGAGGCACTGGTTTATGAAAGGTAAATAAATGTTGTGAATGAATCCCTACTACTGTGAATATTAAAAGCAAGATATTTTGAAGCATGTATACTCATCCCAGAACTCTCTTAGGCATTTCAGTCTTCTGTGGAGCTGCCTATTCCTTTCAAAATCTTCAGAGGCTATTGACATGAAAAGAGCACTGTGTAATATTTGTGGATGTCATGTAGTGCCAATCTAAATGTGTAGCTAATATAAAATCCAATTAAGTAGTGTCTACTGCTTAAACTCATCATCCCAATAATGTAGGAGCTCTGGATTTTGGCACCTCATGTCTCTGTAATGGTGATGGCATTGTTCCACCATATGTTGGATGCTAGTTGCATGGGTGACAGCTTGGGCTAAACTGTTGTAGGCTTCAGTCTTATACTGAGGGCCTTCATAGTCCTCCTTTAGGATCTACTGGCTGTAATCCTGATGTAAGTGATAGAGATATATTTTTGTCTCCTGCACACACCACCTCTGCCTTCTGAAAAGAGCACTATTCTCTCTTTCTCCATCCATTATATCTCACCATGAAGAATTTAAGGGAAAAGTTGTAGAGAATTGGCATCTAAATCAGATCTTGCATGTCCCATCTGCTGCTGAATGAGTGAATGACAGGAATTGATTTATAGATCCATCCGTACGTACTAGGCTAACAACCAATGGAGCCTTTTTAAGCCCATTATGCATCCCAAATCTCTGACAAGTTCTCTTACCCTTGGAAATTTTAAACACTGAACTTGAAAGATGAAATATTTACAAGCAGAGGCCAGGGAGATGAACAATTTACTGGCTGCCTTCATGCATTAGAGACATGGGTGCCAAACCAAGGATGAATTTCCTATTCCCCATCCAGAGAAGGAGTAGTCTCTGGGATGCATACCTGTCTCTTCATAGGGTCATAGGTGTGTACTAGACTAATGGCCCTGGGTCCTTTACAAGCCATAGGATTATCCTGGTATCATGCCACCCGACCTTAGTTCCCAGTGCCTCTGTCGAGTAGAGCCAGTGGAGTTATCCCCAGGGTGAATTTTTTATTTCCCATCCACTCATTAAGATTTCTCTTGAAGAGAGTCAGAAAGGTGCTCTGTTTGACATGTATGGGAAGTTTATTCCATAGCATGGGCAGTCACTGGGTTATGAACCTGTCCTACCAGTACATTCTGTTGATTGTGCAATGAGGTTGAGGTCTCTGGAGCATGTGGTGCAGAGGGACTGGGATTTTTTTTAGCATTTCTAACAGAGCTGGGTCAGACATGGCTTTGTAAGTCAAACAGAGATCACCTCTAAGTAGGCGATATGAGACAGAGAATAGTTGGAGTTTTTTTAGTCTGTCCATATAGGAAAAGTGTTTAAGGCCTAGGATCCCCTTTGTGCTATACTTTTTGCAGCCTCTCCAGTTGTTGCAGGTGTCTAGTGAGGTATATGCCAAGCTGGATCAGACATGGCTTTGTAAGTCAAGCAGAGATCACCTCTAAGTAGGTGACATTAGACAGAGAATAGTTGAGTTTTTGAGTCTGTCCATATAAGACAAGTGTTTAAGGCCTTGGATCCTCTTTGTGAGGTAGTTTTGCAGCCTTTCCAGTTGTTGCAGATGTCTAGTGAGGTACTTGCCAAATGGGGCATTGTACTCGATTATTGGCCTAATGAAGGAAGAGTAGAGGGAGACAATGGCCTCTTTCTTCCTGGATGCAAAAACTTAGTAATGAAATGTGCCACATAGAAGGACCTTCTGACCACAGCGGCAGTGTGGTGATCAAAAGAGAGGTTGCTGTCAACCTGTGTTCCCAGATCTCTTATAACACCTTCTGTGTTCAGTGGACTACCATTGATGTGGTAATTCATGGGAACTGGGTGGAGTTGATGTTGACAATGACTTCAGAGAAGTTGATGCCAAAAAGGAGCAGTCCCAGAACCATATCAGTGAGCACCTCACTTTTAAAATGGAGAGCAACCTCAGTATATATAGGCACTGAATTATTATAGTTCACAATGGAAGTTTAAGGTATAAAACATGGCAGTCCTAAATCCCTGTGTATGCCTTTAAGAAATCAGGCACTACAGTGACACCATGTACAAATGGTTACATATGGAATGACAGTCCCCACTCAAAGCATAGACTGGAGCACATGCACAGGGCTGCCCACAGGTATTCAGTCATGTGTATGGCACTGAAATGTCTACATTCCTGATGCTGAGTATTATAACCCCCCAAAGAAAGACCAAAAATACAAGAGAAAAGTGAATATTAAACATCGCTCCTTAAAACTTAAAACTTGTTTTTGCATGAAGACAACACCCCCTGAACTCCCTGAACTAATCTATATCAACTAGAAAATCACTACACCTTGGAGAAAAGGGAATATTCTGAGAACTGTCAATCTTGGACTTAATAAATGTAAGTCCAGATTTTCGGTCATTCAGTCTCCACATTATGGGATTGGCATTACAAGTTCCAACCATTCAAATGTTTACCATTGATTATACTTCTGCATGATGTTTAGCAGATGAGCTCATCGTGCAAACTGAGTAATTCAGAAACAATAATGATCTGAGTCCTAATTAGCATAATCATCATGTCCAGGCATGTGACTCTGCATGATGGTAAGTGCATCGAAATGCTCATAACCTCATTAAAATATGGAAGAAGCATGGATATATGTAAAAGGGGAACTTCAAAAGAAATCCTATCATACCTCTCAAGCTCTTAGCATTAGAAATCTAGACATAATGGGGGGAGCAAAGGCCCAAAAATAGGGACAGATTTTAAATATTTCCTTTATAAACCTAGAAATTTGCTAGAATAATAGCATTTGTGTTAGTATGCATTATCTGACCGATATGACATTGAAACTCAAATGCATGATATTATTCAATGACTTTAATCCTCAGTGACTTATCAGAAAACTACAAACTTTATGAGGAACAGACCTAAAAAATGAGACAAAAATCTGGACATTCAGCAAAAACCTGGGCAGTTGAAACTTAAGAATCCTAGTTCTGCAAAAATATCTCTGCTTGAATAAGATAAGTTATACTTTTTACAAGTCAACTCACTTGTTGTATGGCAGCTACTAAGTGATAGTCATCTTACTGACAATAAGATCCATGCTTGACAGTACTTCTAAGTTTGTTGGGCAAGGCATATTGAAGGGGATTGCACAGGTTCATCAGTTGCTGAGCTGCAAGATTGTTAAGCATGATGGGATACTCACCCAGTAGAAATACTCAGATCACTGTGTAATATATTTTACTTGTGTATCCATTGTACGTATCTCAGTAACAAAAATGTTTGTAATAGTGATAGGAACACTCATGTCTCATGGTCAGCTGCAATTGTGTGATTGTTTTGTGGGGAACATGTGCTCATTAAATCTGTGTGTCTAACATTGTTTAAAGGGTGTGGATACAAATATATAACTGTCTGTGAAAGACATGCACTCCTATTATCCCTTCTCCACTTGTACAGATGATGATAACTGTGCTCTTCTTTTTGTACATTATTACTTGGGTTGCCTATGTCTGACACACAGTATGTCCAGCCTATGCATAGGTAAGCACAGCCTGATGCTGGTTTTGCATGTATTATTTGTATTGCAATATTTCTGCTTTACTCTTGTATACCATGTTCTGAAGCTATGTGCAAGTTGCTGCCTCTTTGCTATTAACACAGCATACTGTACCCACTTTAGCATGAGCATCCCCTGCTGCTGGCTCCCCTGTAAACCTTCATTTGACAGTCTCTGCTGCTTGTTGTGCTGTGAATTTCTGCCTCTTCAACTGCCAACCCTGTTATAACTTCTTCCAAAGTATAATATTGTGGAACATTGCACATGGAGATATTTTGGCACATGTGGTAGGATCATCCTGCAGGGCTCTACCTGATGAATCCAGACAGAATAAGTGTGCCTACAGCAGCTCAAACATGCATTTAATAATTTTCTGATTTGTGATGGGGCATGGTTGTATTCATGATGTGTTTTATTTGTTGTTGTCTTAAGGGTATAATGAGCAAGGTTTCCAAGGCATATCCAGCATCGACAACATGATTACCCTTGTGGGAAGTGACCCCCTCACAATCCAGTGGTACAGATGTGACGTGTGGAAGTTATGATAACTGCCTTGGTAGCATTTGGCCGCATTTAAATATACAGTGGGTGATTCTACATCGAGTGCCATTTCTACATTTCTGAATTGCTCAGTCATCCTTTTTGCTTCATTGCCATACAAAAAGATGCTAATTTTAATAATGTTGCTCATTGTCATGTCATTATACAGCTATTAGCATATACCATGCCACAGAGCCATAGCTGGCTCATCTAGCACCTAGTACCTATTCCCATTATAGTGTCTCCACCCAGCTCTTCAAGTAACAAATCAGCTTCCTTCCAATCCACTTACCTTTCAATTCTTCAAGTGAAGACACACATCTAAAAAATATGATCTCCCAGAACACTGTAGATTGTACAACTCCACTGCAGTTTGTTTACTGTGAGAGGGGAGTATCAACCATCACCTAAACAACTACAACAAAATTATTGCATCATGGAGAAGGAACATTAGTCTTCTCCTTGTGGTAGTGTCATTAAAAATGGATATGTCTGAGGAGCCAGTTAGTTTCCCATATTTACTCAGTGGTGATCAAGGAGATATCCTAGAAAAAATAATGTAGTCTGAATTCCAAGACATCCTAATAGATTGAAGCAGCCCAAAAGTGTCTCCCTGCCTCCTCCTCATCCAATTCCAGAAACTCAACTGATTTAAATACAGTGCATTTTCTTTCAGCAGTGCTATGAACTATGAAAAAATTAGTAACATTTTGCTGATTTATGACTTCAATAATACTTTTTCATCCTGCTGCAATGTTTTATCCATCATTTTAAGTCATGACCGAAGCCAGCCCATCAATGAACAAACATATGTCAAACATATCACCCAATACCTTAGCTAATGCCTTCTGAGGGTGTTACAGAAAAAAAAGCAAACAAACAAAAAAGATCTACTTAAATCAGAAAAACCAACCTGTCACATAAAACAAACTATTATGCCATCACATTAAACTTTTCCAAATGTATTTATGATTTAACCCTTTAAGCATTAAGCTACCAAACTTTAAAATAAATATCTCCTTGTATAAAATGTCTTATTTCATATGTTTCCCTCCTAGATACTATGATGATTTCTGAAAAGAGAGCTTGTCAAATTATTTTATTTCCTAAATGAAATTCATGCATATGTTTCACAACTGGGTTTTCTAACCTCTTGTTTTTAATGTTCCTCAGATTTTCCTGCATCCCAGTTTTAAACTTTCTGTTGATCTGTCCTGTATATACTAGGCTATATGAACAGATCATTTTTTTTCTGTAAAATTATCCCAAACTATTAACCAAGGTGCTGAGTGATATACTCATTTTCCTTAATAAAAGTGCATTACAGGATTGGCTTTTGTTCATATATTATATGCTTTATACATCCCTCATATGTATTCAAATACAGGAAACCCATGCAAATCTTCATAATACTAAAGATGATGCAAATACTGGCACTGCATATTTTACAAAGCCAAACCACAATTTCTCCAAGCAAACCACCTACTTTTAACTTAAACGTGATCACTGATATATTGTTTAGTTCTGTGTTTTTTGTTAGACCGTAACTAAATTATTAAATGCAATATTCAAAATGGATTATATTTACCCAAACAATTTTAAATTTCCTGACCTTGCCTGTTGTGAAACCTAATGAATAATAGAATGAATGTACTCCAAAGGCACATCTGGACAGAAGAATTTTCTGCAGAATTATCTATAGAGGCACACACGTGTACACACACACACACACACACACACACACACACACACACACACACACACACACACACACTCACTCACACACACACGCACACACTCACACTCACAAACACATGCACGCATACACGGATGCACACATACGCACGCACACACACACACACACACACACACACACACACACACACACACACACACACACACACATACACACACACACACACACTCACAAACACATGCACGCATACACGGATGCACACATACGCACACACACACACACACACACACACACACACACACACACACACACACACACACACGCACACACACACACACGCACACACACACTCACAAACACATTCACGCATACACGGATGCACACATACGCACACACACACACACACACACACACACACACACACACACACACACACACACACACACACACACACACACACACAAATACATATTTTGTTCATTTCTTAACCATCCTCTCCATCTGGGTTGAATCCCATTCTCAGTTTCTCAGTAGTGGACTGGTGCAGTGTCTTGCTAAGTATCTTACTAAGAATCACACTGTACATAAACAGAGATGGAAATAATTAAAGCCAAGACCATAGAATAAAGCTCAATAGTAGCTTGTGGCCTTTTAATCCTTTGCATTGATCTGTCAGATTGAATTACATGATGTACATCTTCCTCAGACTTACTTCAGTGTGCATTCATTCATAGCACACACATATGTGTCTGAGGGTCTACTTTCCAAACTCAAAGTTTCAAAACTTTGAACTTCATATGCTCGAGACCATAAAATCAAAGTTTTGAAAGTTTGAACAGTTTAAATGGAGATCACCGTACAGCTCAGAATGGGAAATTTACCATTTTCTTCACTGTAGTGTGATCTTGGGGTTGGTATCTTTAATTAACAGGGGTGCAGGGGGGGCTTGCCCCTGCATAAATGTAAAAAAAATGTTTTGAACTTTCAAAACTTCGATGTAATGATCTCGACGATATGAAGTTCGAAGTTTTGAAAGTTTGAGCTTCCAAAGTAGAGCCATGTCTGCATATGTATGTGTGACTAGCATGCAGTCATTGCCAGCTTTGTGAAGAACATAACAGAGCTTCAGTATGTGTCCTGATGTGAAACCTATTCATGCATATAAACTCATATTAGCATTACATTACAGCACTTTGCATAATGACTGACATCAAATCAATACTGGACAACTGTACCATCTCGTACATGTCACAACAGTGATTCAAAGCCATATGTGAGCAAAGCACAACCTTGAACTGGCAGAGGATTTTGTAAGCCAAATCTATCCTAATAGCAGGTGCAGTCAGTGGCCACAGTTGCTGCCTTCTGTCATAAGGATACTGTAGTCCATTCCCTCCTACTTACTTCCTTGTTATTACTCTCTGTAAGCCTGAACTTCACTTTCCAATTCCTGTGGATATTTATGTTGGATGTGGTATGATCAGCAAGCCAGGAGTACTTACTCATGCATGTATTCTCCCCCGAAAAATCTGGATGTCCGATGGGGAGTATATGACTGCTGCAAGTTTGTAGTCGGCAACTTACTTGTTAGATTCAGTTTATTTTCATATACTATGGACATACTCAAGTCTTTTAAAGGTAATGTGGTTTTGCAATTGGCTAGCTGTGGTTAGTGTTTTATTTTAGTTATTGTTCTTTCATTTTAATTTTTTTCATTCTAAAATGAATTAATGAATTTCATTGAAACTGAATTAAGTGAGCAGTGCTGATTTGGGAATGTGTGTATTTTATGTGTGTAGTGTGTAGTGTCTTACATTAAAGTGAAAATGTATTCTGTGTTTTACTTGTTTATTATGCATTTATTTAGTTAGTTATAGTAGTTTCATAGTTTCATAGTATAGTACTAGGCTATCTGCCCTGGGGCATTTGTAAGCCTAGCCATAGTGATGTGGCTTTTGCCACCCCATGAAATGGTACAAAACTGTACAGAATAAATTTAGAATACTGTGCCTCTGTCTAGTAGTGACACAATGAAGGTCCCCTTAAATAATACAATTAGTTTACTGTGCCCCTGTCTAGCAGTGACACAGATGTGACCCCTAGGGTAAACTTACGATCTCCCATCCACTCATCAAGATTTGTCTTGAAGAGAGTCAGTGAGGGGCTCTGCCTAATACGAACTGGGATCGTGTTCAAAAGCATGGGAAGCCTCGGGGTTATGAATCTATCCCTCCAGCATGTCCTATTCATACTTGCACCGAGGTTTGAGTCTTTAGCTCTCGTGGTCCTGATGGATTTGGATTTTTTGAGGTGGAGCATGTCCATCAGATCCTGATTGGACATGGCCTTGTACGTCAGGCAGAGATCACCTCTGAGCAGGCGGTATGCTACTGAATAGAGCTGAAGTTTCTTTAGTCTGGCTGAATAAGACATATGTTGGAGACCCTTGATCCTCTTGGCGAGGTACTTTTGTGGTCTCTCCAGCTGTTGCAAATGCCAGGTGAGGTACATACCGAATGGGGCATTGTACTCAATCATGGGTCTGATGAGGGAGGAGTATAGGGGTACAATGACATCCTTAGATCTGGATGTGAATCCCTTCATGATGAGGTGTGCAAGGTAGAATGTTTTTCTAACCACTTTGGCAACGTGGGTGTCAAATGAGAGGTCGCTGTCGACTTGGGTCCCTAGGTCTCTGATTACTTTTTCCGTACTCAGTGGGTTGCTGTCTATGTGATAATTTGTGGGTACTTTGTTTTTCCCAAAGGGGATGACTATACATTTTTTGGCATTTAGTTTAAGGCCGTGACTCTGGCACCAGTTGTCTGTTTCTGTGAGGCCTTTTTGTAGGATGTATGTGTCCGCTGGTGTATCGACTATGGCGCCTAGTTTGCAGTCATCTGCGAACTTTGTCAGCCACAACCCTCCCATGTTTGCTTTAACATCTGAGAAATAAATGCTGAACAAGAGGGGTCCCAGGGCAGATCCCTGTGGGACACCACTTGTGACTGGCTTTGAGTCTGACATTGCTCCAGCGATTTTAACTTTATGGGTTCTGTCCTTTAGCCAGTTTGCAACCCATCTAGTGACATAAGGGTTTACGTTTAAGCTGTTGAACTTATCTATGATGCCTGAGAGGGGTATTGTGTCGAAGGCCTTAGTCAAGTCCAGGTAGGCTGTATGGACTGCTTTGCCCTCATCAATGGCTCTAGTGACTGTTTCGAAAAAGTCAACCAGGTTCAAAAGGCAGGATCTGCCATTTACAAAGCCGAATTGGGTGGGGTCAAGTGTCTGTAGGTCCCCTATGTCTCTGTTTATGAGTTCCATAATGATTCTTTCCATAGCTTTGCAGACCAGGCTGGTTAAGCTTATGGGGCGGTAGTTCCCAGGGTCTGTAGAGGTACCCCCTTTGTGGAGTGGGACCACTGTTGCTGTACGCCAGTGTTCAGGTACATATCCTGAAGTAAGGCTAAGGTTAAATAGCATTTTTATGTGTGGGTTTAGCTCCTCTTGGAGTTCATGTAACACGCAACCCGGGATACCGTCAGGTCCCATTGATGCTGTGTTTTTAGCTTTGTTTAGGGCGGTTCGTACTTGGACATCTGAGATGACAGGGAGATTACATTCAGCTGGGATAAGAATTTCTTCTTTTGGGGGTGAGGGAGGGGAGAAATTTGCACTGAACCTGTCAGCCAGAATGTTGGCAATATCTGTGGGTTCAGTGTATTTTTTGTTGTTGTGAACTAACTCTGAGCATATCTGAGGGTTTCCACCCAGGTTTCTAACATAGCTGAGGAAGGTTTTGTGGTTGTCTTTAGTGTCCTTAGCGATTTTTCTCTCAAAGTTGGCCTTGGATGTTTTTATGAGAGAACATAGTTTTCTGCTAATGTTGATCAGAGATGTCTTCCCTTCATGGGATTTTGCTCTGACGTGTAGTAGCTTCCTTCTTTTGTTATACAATTTGTTAATGGCTGAGGTCCACCAGACAGGACGCTTGCCTTTGGTGGAGAGGGACTTGGATTTATTTGGGATTGCATGATCCATGCATTCTTGGAGATGTCCATAGAAAGCATTTGTGAAGGATTCAGCATTGTGGGATGTGGTATCCACTGGCACAGTGGGGTTAAAGGATACCATCTCAGTCTTAAGAAGAGTGAAGTCTGCTTTTGAGAAGTTTTTCACTGTGGTCTTTTGTGCTGGGGGTGGAGGTGGGATATGTATATCCAGGGTGATTAGTTTGTGGTCAGATCTCACTAGTGAGGGGTATACTTCCGGTGTGGAGCATTTTATCCCCATGTTTGTGATGATCAGGTCTAGTATATTATCTCCCCTAGTGGGAGAGGTGACTAGTTGTTCCAGTGCATTTGAATTTATGAATTCCAGGAACCTTTGGGCTAGGGTATTAGGGCTAGAATAATGTACCCAATCTATGTTTGGGTAGTTGAAGTCTCCCAGTACGATGGTATTTTGTGATACATTCATATCCTCCAATGTCTTCAGGACGGCTGAGTGGGGTTCCTGAGATTGGGAGGGTGGTCTGCAACATGCTACCAGTTGTATAGCAGTTTTGCCTATGGTTAGTTGCACCTGTATGGTCTCTGATGCTTCATGTGTTGCTACTAACCTGGAGGTGTGGGTGTCCTTGATGAATATGGACACTCCCCCTCCCTTTGTGGTTCGGCCTGGGTTTTGGGGCCGAAAAGCATGATACGAGGTATAGCCTGGTAGTGCTGGGGTGCTCTCAGGAGCCTTGAACCAGGTTTCAGTTACTGCACAGACGTCGATGTTCTCCATGCTGAGGAGTGCATTGAGTGCCTGCATCTTGAGATTTAGACTTCTGGCGTTGAGCAGCATTACCCTTAGTTTTTTCCATTTTGTTTTCTAAGGAGGTGGGTTTGTCTTTTGAGCCTTGCCTAAAATGGCACTATGGGGTGGCAAGAGCCTTAGCCAATATCCGGAAGCCCAGTGGTGACAGGTGTAAGCCATCCCTTGCGAAGCAGCATGGCTTGTCCAACATGTTATCCCAGGCAGACAGACATTGGATCCCCTTAGAATGACACCAGTACTTGAACCAATTATTAAAGCTGATCATCTTGTCTTTGTATTGTGGTATCATTCTTGGTGAGGGCAAGATGCTGCTCAAGGTCAGGGTCATACCAGCCTGGGCTACATAATCGGAGAGTTCCTCTATGTCTCCTTTCATGTAGTCCAGGGAGGTACGTCTCAGGTCATTCACGCCAGCATGGACAATGACGGAGTCATATTTGTACTTGCTTTGAAGTGACTTGAGTGCGTGTGTTATGTGGCGGATCCTAGCTCCTGATAGACAGCTCACAGTCACCCTCTCCTTGTTCAGCCTGGTCAGCAGGACATCTGTGTGTCTGACTATAGAGTCACCTATTACTAGTGTATCAGGCATGGTGTTTGGCCTTAAGGGCTGTGATTCGTTGACACACTGATTTATTGAAGTATGTGTTGCATATGTTTTGTTTTGAGGTGGTGGATTTTTGGATGTCTGCTTTGGGAGCCTCTGTTGTTTTGGTAAGTTTTTTATTAGAGCCTCCGAGTATGTCTTTGTGTTTTTATGTGTTTGGTTTGCAGTTGTGGTAGGTCTATGTGGGACTGGGATTGTTGTGTGTGTGGTTACCATCTCCTCCTGTCTGGTCATGCCAGCCCTGAGTTGAGAGAGTTCAGCCTCCAGTTTGGCTATATAGTTGCATCTCTCACATGTATTTGTGTTTGTTGGGAGGAGGAGAGGGTTGTCTGTGTACATGAGACAATTGTAGCATTGTCTCAAGATACCCAGATTGACCAGCTGAACTGGAGAGGACGCCAGTAATCTACCACTCGACATGCTAGAACAGTATAAGGGAGTATTGTACCTTTAAGGGAAGTGGATATTCACAGGGGTGGTAGGTAGATGTAGTGCTTTACTTAGTATGAGAGTGCTTACTTAGTAGAGAAGTATTGAGAACAAGTGCTAGGCTTATAATATAGTGAGTAGTCTGATTATACTAAGAGTAGAGTATTTCTTAAAACAGGTCGCCACTTCCCACAGGTAATGAAGATGGTTTTCTTCATTTTTACTCTTTCATAGTAATATTAGATCAACATTATGGGCTTGGTATGCCTTTATAACCAGACCTTTGACTTTTGCCAAATTGCTTTAGCAGATGATATAAAAAACAAGATGGCTATATTGGAATAATCCTTCACAACTGCTGATTGTCAGAAACTCCTCAAAATAATCTCCCATTTGTAGGTAGGCTTGTTCTAAATGTATTTATTTAGTTATTTATTCATTTATGTTCAAACTAATTGTAAATTTGGTTTGGGAGTTGTTTTAGGTGGACTAGCATTGTTGCAGATGTATGTATCTGTATATTGTGTATTCACTGAACTTTTGCTTTCTTTTGTAGCAAATTTCATAAATATATTTGATTTAGTGGAATAGTTTTGATTATGTAACAATAATAGAGATAACTGCTAATGACATGGCAAGATTATAGACAGATGTTTGGTGAAAGGACAAGAGCTTTCATTACAAGAATCCCCTTTTTATGGGTTTGAAGATTAGTCAGCAGACTAAACTTCTGTCTGTACGAGTAGTGGCTGAATTTCTTTATACCACAGATAAGATTAAGGGTTTCTATGCCATTTTATATACAACTGGGCACAGTCTGGGAAAATAATCTGGAGGCAAAAGAACCTGGACCTTCCATGGCATTCTGTAACACGAGCTGATACAGCACCGTTACCATAATGGGAAGCTTCATATGCCAAAATGATTGGTCAAGATGGGTCATATTAAGTGATGATTTTGCATAAAGTCATCAGGCTTTTAGTTTACTTAAAATTGTTCTCACAACTGTCTGGCAGGTAGATGCAGAAATTTAAGGCAAGGTGCATATAGAGTTTGCAGCAGTCATGGTTTAATTCTCAGTGCCAATATATGCCAACTGTATGGCTGGACAGATAATTAATCAGACTCTGACCCTGTGCTTCTCCTAAAAATGGAGAAAAGGGGCTGTTTGTCCTGACTGGTTAAAAATGTTTTGATTGTTTTTTTCTTAATCCACTCCCAGCTGACTTCTGCTACAGCAGAGCATTTGCTGAGTGTACTGCTGTAGTAAATGTTTACAGAAAGCTGTGATAATGACCCAAAAGGCCAAGTTGTGGTCTTTATTATGCCATATTCTAAAGCTATAGAGCAAGTAAGACAACTTCTACAATGATATGTGTAAGCAATTTTTGTTGATGAAATGTGAGGTTTTCATTTCTGAGACACTCATACTTGACAATCCTTATCTCTTGGGCTGTATTTCTTAAAACAGGTCGCCACTTCCCACAGGTAATGAATATGGTTTTCTTCATTTTTACCCTTTCATAGTAATATTAGATCAACATTATGGGCTTGGTATGCCTTTATAACTAGACTTTTGACTTTTGCCAAATTGCTTTAGCAGATGATATAAAAAACAAGATGGCTATATTGGAATAATCCTTCACAACTGCTGATTGTCAGAAACTCCTCAAAATAATCTCCCATTTGTAGGTAGACTTGTTCTAAATCTTTGAAAAGTATTCCCCTCCTACTCAGAAGCAAACGTCTTTAGGGCAGCATGGTTATTCATTGGTTTGCTTCACAACTTCAGACACTGGGGTTTAATCCTGAGTTCTGGCAACTGTCTATATTGAGTATGCATTTTCTACTATGTCTGCCTGTGTTTTATCTGTGCGCTCTGTTTTCTCTGTAGAAACATACTTGCTGATTGGCTACATTAAATTGATCATGTATATTATCTTTCCCTTACCATCCCCTAAAATAACTGACAACCAAAACAATAGTATACCCTATGTTACTAAATATAAATACTTATGTCCCATTATTATCTTTTCCCTTTACTTCACCACTCAGACTGATAACATTGTTGATAAAGTCCTCTCACAGCTAAGAGTTACACTACATATTGCCTTATTCAAAAATGCCCTTCTCCCCATACTGGATATGTCCTTCCACTACTAGTCTCTCATTTCACTTACAATACCCAGAAATACATTGGAATACAGGTGTGGTGTGATGTAATACCTTTTATTGGACCAACACAGGTTTTACAAATACTGAAGTTTTCAAGCTGGCATGAGTCCTTCATCAGGAGTTATAGAGTTACTGATGATAGAAACAGTTCCTAGAGTGGGAAGTGCATCATTTATTTCCAATTGGCTAAAAAAAAGAAAACTTGCAAAATGCTAGTATGGAAAAAATGCATAAAAAAATCCATGCCTCAGAGACAGGTACTGTGTTGGGGATTGTGTGTGTGTATGTGTGTGTGTGTGTGTGTGTGTGTGTGTGTGTGTGTGTGTGTGTGTGTGTGTGTGTGTGTGTGTGCGAGAGAGAGAGAGACAAAGAGAGGAAATTAAACTGTTGAAGACAGGGTAATGCCATTATATAAAAATGAATGTTTGGCATGTTACATTTGAGTTAGTGTTCATTTAGCAGAGAAGAAAACACTCAGACTATTCTGGCATTTAATTAGACAATAAATCCAAAACTAGAGATGTATAGTGAGATCAGTTAAATCCAGAAAAGGAAAACAGGAATGAATGAAAATACAAGCATAAAATGCTTTTTTTAAAGCAAAGAGATTAAAAGTTTAATTTGTTTCTTAAGTAAAATGAAACCTGTGTTTTTAATATTTTTAAAGAAGTTTAATTGTTTAATTGCTTCATTATTTTAGTGTTTGCATATATAAGAATGATGGGGGAATGTTAATAAGTATTCTGAGGAAGTCTGTTGATGAAAGCAGAATAAAATTGTTTGAACTAGATTTGGTCATCTTATTTTATTTTCTCTAGGAGCTGGTATGTTTTTTTTTTGGTACCCAAGAATAGCTGTCATTACACCATTCTGACTTCAGTCAGATGACTATCACTGATAGAGGGGCGTCCATCACTCTAATTATTATAGCAGTAGATTACAATTCCAGTCTTCTTCTGCATTGACCTTTGATCTTAACAACCATGATTTCTTTTTTTAATGCTTTTTCTCTTTGCATGATATGTCAAGTCATTTCAGGTTCCAGGAATACTTAGGTGTTATGTTATCTAATATCAACTGATCTGATTTTCAGGAAGTGCACGATATACACAGTACCCTTCTCCAAGATGATAATTCTATGGTGTCATATTTCTTTCTATCTTGTTTCTTCACCGTCCAACTTCTGCATCAATGTGATATTGTTAAAAGTGCTATTGGCTGAAGAATCAAGTCTTTGTATGCAAAGATACTTATCTGTACTTAAATATTTTATATAAATATATCATAGCTGTTCTTCCAAGAGCGATTCATTGTCAAAAATCTTCTCTGCTTGTTATTACATTATTATTAATGATCCAACCAGGCTGAAGTTATCTTCTATGTCAGTTTTGTCTTCTTCAGCAAAAAATTTATTAATTTTGCCAGTCATCTGGATGTTTGATTTATTCATATTAAGATACAAGCCCATTTTGAGACTATGCTGTTTTATCTCAATAAACAAATATTTCATAGAATTTTCACTTTCAGTCATCAATGCAGTATTGATAGCATACTGAAGGTTGTTGATAATTTTTCCTCCAGTTTTCATACCTCAATTTTTTTCATACAATCCCACATCTTTGATTTGTTCTGCATATAATTTAAACAGGTGTGAAAGTATGTAGCTTTGCTCTACACCTTTCCTGTTTCTTATTGTTCTTTTGAACTGATGATTCTTGACTGATGCAGAGAATTTACATGATAACTATCAGTTGTTTTTGCATGCCTATCCCTTGCAGTATGGCCCAGACTTTTTCATGACTTACACATTCAAAGGCCTTGCTATAATCAATGAAATGTGTAGCTATCCTTTTGATATTTTCGTCTTTTACGCATCTCACATCCACAATGATATCTGTTGTTCCTCACTCCTTTTGGAATCCTGCTTGCATTTATAGCAATTTCCATTTACAATATGGTTTAATCTCCACTGAATAGTCTTAATAATAGTCTTAATAGCACTTTGGATCAGAGAGACACACTGAAATCAGAGAGACAAATTGCAATAATTTTCACAATCAGTCATACTGTTTATCTTCAAGACTGTTATAACTTTAGACTTTTTATAGTCAGTTGACCATAATGCTGTCTTATATTTCTTTTTTTGCTTGTATGCATTGTAATAGCTGCATTTAATTGCTGTAAAGCTGAAATGGAAACGCCTTTATTGCATGGATTTTTCTACTTAATCTTTTTAGCACCAATCGACACACACTCCAGCATCTTTTAACTTTCCAGTTCAAGGCTGGAATTTTCTCTTAAGCTCTTATAGTTTTAGAAAAACATGAGCTTCTTCTTCTTCTGGTGTTTCTGTCTTCTTGTACCCGTCATTCTAAAACTTCTCTTTGTTTCATATTGCAGCACATTGGAAATTTTGTTAAGTTCCTCAACTGCATCTTTGTTTTCTCTGGCATTAGCTTCTCTGTATCTCTGAGCAAAATTCAATATCTTATCAGACAACATTTTGGGCTACTTTATCCTTTTTGGTAGGCAATTGTTATTTTGCACAGACTTTTCACTTCCTTTTACATCTTCTCATAACTCTTCTGGTACTCTTCCATTTGCATCTAGTCCAGCAAAATGATATGCATGAGCAACCTTGAACTTTGGTAGTATACTTTCAAGATCATATTTACTAAGCAACTGTCTGGTTTACTCTTTTTTAGCTTTTGCTTGATTTTACATACTAACAGTTAATGATCTGCGCATGATCAGCTCCAGGTTTTGTTTTTATGGATGTCAATGAACCTTTCCTTAATTTACTTCCACAAACATAGTCGGTTTTATACCTGTACAGTCCATCAAGGAAAGTCTGTATGTATAATCACTTCTTATATTCATGAAAGAAGGTGCTTGAAATGAATAGGTTGCTTGTCTTACAAAATTCTGTCAGATGATCACTCATCTGTTATTGAGATGATATTTTCTATCTAATTTTCAGTTGCCACTGATTTTCAGTATACCTTCTGTGCATGTTCTGCCAGTTGCAGCTTGTACTCATTAAAACAGCTAATCAATTTTGTCCTCTTCAACATCTGTTCTTGGGGTATTAATTTGAGTTATAGAATGGGTGTATCTTGTAGAGGAGTAGATATTAAGTGTTCACTGGTTGTATTGTATTTCATCGACATTCTTACATTCATCTTCTTAATCATAAATGCAACATAATTTCTACTCTGTCTCATTTCTTACATAGTATACCATGTGTTCATCAGACTCAAGGTGTCCAGTGTCAGTCAATTTTAGTTCAGTGGCACCTAACAGATTAAGCTCCATTTAATTTTTAACTATAACCAGCTTTCCCTGGTTCATAATTCATACAGTCCGTGTAATATTTATAAATCATCTTTGCATTTTCTAATCTTCATTTCATGCTCCTACTCTACTCCATTTAAATTTTAGTAGAGCTTTAAAGAAAAATAAAACATGATTTATGTTTCATTTTCTACTGTCTCCTTTATTGAATATTATACTACAGGAGGGTTACTTTTGTTTTACAGCCAGGTTATAGCTATCATTGGTTCTAAACCATGTACTCTATATATACACTGATGCCCTTTTTTTCTAATTCCTTTGTAGGTGTTGTTACCTGGAATGATTACGGTCCAGGCTGGTCTTTTCCTTTCATCTGCAAGTTCAGTTTCAACAGATGGTAAGAACAGTCAATGAATGCTTCATGGTGTTCATATATTGTTTCTTTCTGTGGTATGTGAAACTAGTATAAAGTCATATAGTAGGACATGAATGACACCAGTCAATGTTTATGTAGCACTGGTCATTGTGCGTATGAGATTGTGTGATAAAATGCTAACAGTAAAGTTCACAACAAATACAGAAAACAGCATTATATATCTGTGTTGATAATTTTTACTTTAAATATCTGATCATTGCTTTCTTAGATTTTATTGAATATCTTGTAGACATTATTTCACAAGCAGTAGTTGTGTTCTGACCTAACTGTCCCTTCAAATAAGATTCTATACTAATGACTTAATCTTTAGCGAGTGAAGGCTAAAACTACACTATGGGTTGCTGTACACATTACATGCTCTAATTGTTTCCCTCTGTGTTGTCGGCTTAATGTTAAATACACATATGACTATGAAAGAAAATAAAAAGAGTTATGGAATTTGAGTCAGAGCTGTTATGACATGCAATATACCTTATTCATAAACAGTCAATAAGAATCTTTTGAAAAAGTATACTTTATAGAAGCACAAATTTTCTTTTAGGGACCTTGTCACTATTAATGTATTCCATATCTCTTGTCTTAAAAAAAAGAACTATGTACAAAGTTGTAGGTAATTATCCCTACCTAACAAGGCCGGTACATTCAAACCCATTAGCATTTAAAAGCTTTTCATGACTCAACCTTAAGAAATGTACATGGTACTTATGTATTATTGCAACCAGATTTTTGCGTTCGGGAAATTCACACTACTCACATCTTTTAAAGTTAAGTAAACATAATGAACTCTTTTTAAAAGCTTTTGCAGACCTGTATGGCTTTCTCTACATTTTTCAGAATGGGAAATCATGATTTTTCCATTTGTATTTCGGAGTCACAGTGCATGAGGACCTGTTTCTAAGTGTATGTGTGCATGCATCGCATGATTTCTGACACACCACTTAAACTGTTAAGCATTCCAAGTAGTGATGACAAATCCTTAAACTACGATGAGGTAATTCACCAACTCAATCAACTACTTGCTAAGTAAAGCATGATGCATGATCAATGTGATCTGACAGTGACAACTTGCTTTACAAACATGGTCCTTATGTGAAAAAATCGAAATTGATGTCCCTAAAGGTCTGTAGTAGTGTGGGTAGATGAGCACACAGGAGATTCAACTTTTGCTCCTTGCAAGCATGACAACAATGTTTTAAGCCTGCCTTTACAGACGTGTTTTCACAGGGTGGAAATTGAGGTGACCTACATCGCCTATGCTTACACATGACTAACCCTACTATACTAACATGAAATGAAAAGCAGTGTGTATTCCATCACGGCACAAGTTTCATATTGTATTACAGCAGTTTAAGTAAAGTCGGATGGTGGAATTGTAAAAGTTACTGCACACAGTTATGACAATTGTCTACCTGGTTGCGGGGAACATGCTATGAAAACAAGATATACTAAGGACTGTTACATTATAATCCCCAGACACTTTCACTACATATCTCAGCAGGAGTATGGCTTGCAAATGAGCCGTTTATCCTGCTCGAAATCTGGTTGCGATAATACACAAGCACCTTATATATATATATATATATATATATATATATATATATATATATATATATATAAATATACACACACACATTTACACATACACCAAAAGAAATGATATTATAAACAATATTATATTCTGATGAGTCTTCTAGACGAAAGCATTCCATAAAGTGTGGTAAAATGATATTATAAACAATATTATATTCTGATGAGTCTTCTAGACGAAAGCATTCCATAAAGTGTGGTATGCTAATTTCGTTGGTTTTCCTTGTGACAAAAACTTCTGCTTGCCTTTGTTGACCACAGAACCATTTCTTTTGGAGTGTTTTAATTTTCTTACTTTTGGCTACGCCTTTGTGTTTTTTTTTCACTATATATATATATATATATATATATATATATATATATATATATATATATATTCCATTTCACCTCATATTTTTCATCAGTTCCTCTTACAATTTGTGGTTTTCTGGATTTTTGTGGCAACTCAGTGAGGAGTGAATTCACTAAATTGCAGGTATTTGAGTTTCAGACTTCATATCCTTCAGAAAATGGATGGTAACATAAGCCATTTTATTCTAGCAACTTTCTAAGATTATAACAGCGATATTTAAAAATTGTCCCTATTTTTAGGGCTTTGTCCCCCATTATTTTTAGCTTTGTTCAGATATTTGGTTCTAAGATGTTGAGAGATGCTATATATCTCAAGAAACAGATATCTCTTTTTCCGATATTGTCCATTGTTTTTAACAATATATCTATATCTATATTGTTTTTTATATATATATAACATACTATTAAGATATATATATATATATATATATATATATATATATATATATATATATATAGATAGATAGTGTATATATATATATATATATATATATATATATATATATAGAGAGAGAGAGAGAGATAGATAGATATATATGTATATAATATATATATTTATAACCAATATATCTATATTATATATATATCTGCGGTGGTGGTGCTACGGTAGCGTTGTCACTTCACAGTAAGACGCTGTCCAGTTCGATTCTTAGCTAGAGCGTCTTCTGCATGGAGATGTGTGAATGGGCGTACCTTCGTTGAAGATTGTGCATCAGGGCTGGCAACTCTGCACGTAAAAATCTACTGCCAATCATTAGCGGACCAGAGTTCCGCTGTGGCAACCCCTAACCGGGAAAAGCCGAAAGACACAACTATATTATATATATATATATATATATATATATATATATAATCTGGTGGTTAAGAAACTTTCTCAGCAGTATACAGTCATCAGATAGAGGATGAGAGGAATCAAACCCTAGGCTACAATAAAGAACTTCTTAACAGTTCATAGCCTTATTGCACTACTCAAACCGTCAGACTATTAAGAATTGAAATTGTTATGGATAAAATGCTTTCATTAGCAGTATTGTTAGGCAAAAATACAACAAATGTGTTTTCAGTTAAAAGTTCAGGTTGCTGAATACATCTTAGCTAGCAGGAGGATACTTCCTGAATGGCCTCATTACTACCATATGTTCATCCTGAGGCAGGAGTTGACTCTAGTCTTATTGCCAGCTTAGAAGAAGAGAGAGATCTGTTTCTTGAGCTAGGATATCTGGGACTGGGATTACAGTCTGAAGACTTTCCCCAGGATTTAATAAAATCCATGTAGGCACCATGTAGATCCTAGATGGAATGTACATGGCCACAGTTCCCCCTCAACAGCACACCATGCATATTAATGATGTTGCGCTGCCAAGGGAGAGCCGAGGAACAGGGTTATTGAATCAGTGCAGGGAGAGGTGTATACTTGTGTTTGTGGATACCTGCTTGGATGTGTAGTTGAGGTTAAGGCCCCCATTAATGCACCACGCTACTGTTGACAGGCTGTGAAGTCTGTCAAATGTGTAATATGCAAGTATTATTTTATAATGTTCAGTTTAAATTTTTTTTTGTATATGTACCTATGTTTGCGTGGCAGAGAGTGCAGCAATGCCAAGCAGTGCTTATATACAGACACAAGCTATACATCTAAAAATAGAAAATGGATACCAGACATCTAAAAATAGAAAGCGGGTGTAATTATTTATTTATTTATTAAAGTGTTGTTTACATGTGTTTAGGCATGAATAAGCATGTTTGCATGGTGCTGCATGCTGTTTAGCACAACTAACAGTATATGTGAAAGTGTAGTAGTGCTCATAATAATAAAGTAGGTAAATGGGTAGCATACTACCTTCATGTGTAGTAGATCCTGGGTTGTAGTCCATAGCATTCAGAATATGCCTGTAATGACATTGTACTATTTTTGTAATAATTAATATTAAAACTGCATAATATGGCACTGCTGAGCTATGCTGAGCTCTGGTCAGCCATATTCAGCACTACATAAACATGATAATGGCTGCCAGTGTTTGTGCTGTGCTAAGCTTCACTAAAACCATGTTTGTGTGAGTTTTTGTGCTGCTCAGCTATGAGTAGCTGGTTGTCACGCTGTCACAAACTATTATTGATATCAAGTTGTTCATTAGAAAAATAAATTTGGAACAGTTTTTTAATGGGAATGCTACAATAACCCCCAATGTTATGGTACCCAGGAAAAGTAGTGTGTTAAATCCGCAATTACAGCCACAGTTAAAAAACTTGGAAAGCATATTAGAAAACTAAATTAGAAATTTAAATAAAATTATATCAAAATTAAAATTAATAAAAACACCTACTGGTGTCCTGCATAGAACTCTTCAACCATCCAGTTTCCTTTGGTTCATTGGTCTGGTTGTCACACTGCTCACCTCTGCTTAGCTGGTTTGAGTGATGCTAAGTGGTGCAGCACTTTTTTGAATGTTGCTGAATGACGTGTAAGGGCAGGAAAACAGCCTATATTAAGGGCAATAGGCAGGAATTCTGCATCTTTCATTGGAGTTCAATCAACTGTTGATATGGCAGGCAGTTCTGATGAAGGTGCACGCATTCAGGTGCAAAGGTGGGGCATTTAGAAGTCCAGGGTCATGGCTGAGCTCCTTGTAAAAAACCATGATGATAGGCTGCTGCAGGACAGTTTTCAGGTCTTGGAGTGTAAGACAGAGACCTGGAACCATTTGACTAGACAACTCACCAGTATTACTGGTATCCCCAGTACAGATGAGCAGTGTCGTCATCACCATAACAACCTGAAAAGAAGAAAGAGGGGAACTTTAGATACCTGGGTCCAAGAAGCCCGAGCAGGGAATGCTTCACAAGTATGTAAGTATCTTTTCCACTGTC
The DNA here is from genome assembly GCF_019279795.1 of Protopterus annectens. Lineage (NCBI taxonomy): Eukaryota > Metazoa > Chordata > Ceratodontiformes > Protopteridae > Protopterus > Protopterus annectens. The sequence continues at coordinate 1,246,032,552 of NC_056744.1, read as the reverse complement.
TTCCCAAATTGCAAGCTGAATGTCTGCAAAACTGGTATGCATAATGGTGTGCTTCTCAACCAACAGCTGCAGCAGAGAGGGCTTGCAATGTTGAGTCTCACACTGGGCACCTAGCCAGGTTGTGCCGTGAGTGTGGTGAGTACAGATATATTATGCTAACTATAGTACAATAGGCAAGATAGAGTAAAACATTAACTGCAATAAAGTATCTACACGAAATGCAGTATTGCAATAAGTGTGGAATTAGAGCTGTACTGCAATACAGGAATAATAACTGTAGTTCAATAAAAACAAGAAGCAATACCAGTAACAGTAAGCAAAATGGTGCACAGCAGGATTGTGTTGTCATAACCATTGCAGTACAGCTGTATGCAGTGAGTCTGTAAGGTAAGGTTGCTGCAGTCAAGTATAACACTGTAATAGTTGTAGAATGCAAATCTAATGGCCTGCAAACTGCATTCCTTAACTGATAGTACTGTTCAAGGCTGTCTCCAGGCCAATATCAGTCACATAATGCCATCTCAGATTTCAGCTAATAAATGTATATGGGTGAGGTAGCTCACTCCATGGCCAGATATTGTGCGTGGACCACAGATATTTCAAACCAATAACAATAAAATGTGTTCACCAGCATTGTTGCATCTAAGATAAAGCTGTTATTAAGAGCTCCAGTATGGTTGTATTCTATGCATGTGTGTTTTACTGTCACTGCAGTCTAGTATAACACTGTGACAGTAATAGAATGTGAGATGAATGTCCTGTACCTTTTATTGCAGAGTGCATAGTATGTTCCCAGGCAAGTATCAGTCACCCTGTAGTCAGCAGTGACTTGATAGCTCAGTCTGTTACATTCCTTGTACATAGTACATTTTGCAACACACAGTCCTAGGTTCGAATCCAGTCGTATATAGCAATACATTTTCAGTATCTGTCATGTAATGCTTATGTTTTGTCTCTCCCCAGGAACATAAAAAAGGTATGGGTGACTTAGTCCATATTATGTGCAGATATTGTGTTGAGATCTCACAGAATGTTGCAGTCAGTACCAGGGATGTGTTCATCATCCTTGTTGACTCATAAATAAATCTGTATAGTCTCAGTATGGCTGTATCCCTTGCATTTCTATACTATGCTGCTACAGTCAATCATTAACATATTGGCTGATGTCCCCTGTAGTTGCAGCTATTGGGTTCTACTCCCATGTCTGCCAACTAAGCCATGATGGTTGTCTAATTTACTTACTGTATACAAGCATGCCTCTCAAGTGTCACAATTTCATGTATTATAGTGAAGACTGACTAATCTGACTGCCACATGATTACAAGAAAAATTATTACGTGGAATGTAATGTATTACCAAATCAGTTTACAGAACACCTTGGTAGTTATGTAAGCCCACATTATGTGAAACAGTTCTGTTTAGTTCTGTACCTGCATTTGTTAGTGCTTTGCCCGTACTGTCCCATGCTGTCAACTTGAGATGTATGTACGTGCTACAACAGCTATAGGAGAATTGTAGTCACTGTAATCACAAATTGCACTACACACCTGCAGAAGTATGTTTTACCAGAGTTGTCAGGGATACCATCTGTGAAGTTACTAACGAAATGTCCCTCTCTGGCGCTACACACCTGTAGAAGTTTGTATTACCAGTGTTGTCAGGGATATCATCTGTGAAGTCACTAATGAAATGTCCCTCTCTCTCTCACCCCACCCCTTATCTTAATATATTCATTACTGGTATGTATTATTTATTATTATCATGGTTTAATATTAAAATATGTTAAACTAACTATATTTTGGAAATTGTGGTTGATTACTATTATGTGTTATTATGATGCAATATTAACATATGTTGTTAAATTAACTGTCATGCTGGCATTATGATTTACTTCACACTGGCATGCTGTTACCATACTAACTGTTATGTTACATAATGTTGGGTTGCACATAATATACATTAATAAGTATTTGGATTAAAAAATATGATGTTCCATTCTGTTAATACTAACAATGGTTTGGTTATAACTAACCATAACCTAATGCTTTACCTCATGTACCACAGCACGTCAAGGTAGGCTGGTTCCGGCTGATTATCCTACCTTGCCTCAATCGGCTATGGCACTAGGTCCCAGCACATCTCGGAACTAGACTAGTGGTGCTTCCTCTGCTGCCCCCGCAGTACCTGCTGTGTTGTGTACTACTGCCCCATGGGACAGGGCTGGCCCCCCTCTGGGAGTGGTGGCAAAGAGATAGTTGTCACTCAGGATGAGCCACTGGCCCTGGTGTGCAGGATAATCCACCATGGCTATAATCAGTGCCTGCAACAGATTGAGGGCATGCTGGCTGACCTGATGGTGCAGCCTCACCTGGGTGTCCAGGCTTCAGCACAGCCATCCTCGGGCAGTGAAGGAGTAGTACCAACAGTCCCATGGGTGGGAACTTGAGTAACGCTGCTGCCACTTGAAGGCATGTGTGACTTGGATTCCACAGCACCCTTCCTATCAAAGGTGTTCACCCCCCTCATGTGTCACATACTGCCATTGTCTGCTGTCTTGTCTGTTTGAAAATGCATCCTCACCTACCCACCTTACCTCCCCCACATGTACCTATGTTCCTTCCCTAACATTCCAGTCTCACCTTAAAAAAATGGGTACCTGTCCCCCCAAAAAATATTGTCCCATACATAGCTCTCCATTTTGCACACGTGTCCACTGGACATATGTAATTTGGTCTAATTGGCTTGACAATGCATTTATGTTGTCATCACCCCTCTCTCTGGGGGTGGCAGTCCAAATTCAGATACAAATCTTTCAAAGTGCACAGTTGTTGCTGTTGAAGACATGGATAGCTATGGTTATCCTGCACATCCCTTCCTGCCTTCCACTATGTTTTTCCTCTGCTTACCCCCATTTCACCACTTTTGTATCTCCCTTTTTTCTTTATATTTTTGCTTTGGGGATGGGGTTTAAGTTCTGTTTCACACCCATACTCAGAATGTCACAATACATCAACTAACACAGTGGGTATTGTACATGTGAGATATATGCAGGTATTAGCTTGTTTTGCTGCTATATGTGGTGGTACTGACATTACCTCACCCTCACCTTCTAACAGGTCTATCAGGAGTTGTCCCAGACCATGGTACTGCTCGTGGTAAGCTTGAAGTAAATTATAGTGGCCAAGTTTCACTTGATTTACCCAATGTGCTTGTTATAAAGGGCTTGAGTGGAATGTGTATTTTGTTATGAGGATGTCTGTTGTGCATGACAGCAGAGATGAGAAGATGTGAGATTGGTAATGCAGTTGTGGAGCCCCATTACTATGAGTATTGTGCATTTTTCCATACATAATAGTGCAGGTAGTAATGCACTGCTTTTTTCTTGGTTCCCACAGGTGACCGAAGGGGGGTTGGGAAATTTCCTCCACATAACCTGATGTCGGTGTGTCTTCAGACTCTGATTATAATGGTGGCCACAGTGAGGCACTGGTGGGGTTGTTGGGGACTGAATCTGTCCCAGAGGTTGACATCCCTCTCCCGCCCCCATTGTTACTGCACACAGTCAGTATGCCCACATATCCCATTCCCCAGAGGCCGCAGATATTAGACAGTCAGAGGGTGGTGACATTGAACAGGACAGTGTGGCAACTGTGGCATCAATGATTGCAGAAACTGGCCATAGCCAGAGAGCTGTTGAGGTCCCTCACAGGTGGATTGACAGGGGTGCTCATAGGAGGACTGTTGTCCATCCACCACCTGTTGCAGTTGTCACATCACGGGTCACTCAATGCATGTTTCGGGCCATCATGGAGGCAGAGAGATGTTCTAAATGGAACACCAGACATAGGCTTAGGGTTATGGATGCAGCACAGTCTGAAATCCATGAATGCCTTGACTGCTTTGGGAACACCCTGGATCAGTTAACTGATGCAGTGTACAGACAGTGTGCTGAGACAGTGCCTGTCTTTGACCACACATTTTCTGAGCTGGAACAAGTGGTTGGAATAGTGTGTTGGACCTATAGACACAGGTCAGCAACACCATGTGCTGAGAGTCCACACAGTCGTGCATGGTTATGCTTCCATAGTGGCAATACATGCAGCACTACAGAGTTGAGTGTGTTGTCCACACCACAATATGACAGGCCATGGGCTCATTGTCCTGGGCGGTCCCATGAGGGGACACAGACCCAATAGATGGTAGTCACTATCAGGTACTATAACCACATCTGACCTTGGGCATAATGGTGCCAGTGCAACTCCTGGCAGAAACATTTCCCGTGTTTGTGACCAGGGATGGGTAACTGTGAACTCTACCATGTATGGCCCAAAGCTTTCCAACATACACACATGTAGGGCTAACACTGAGCTTGACTGTGTACATGCACACACTCACACATCACTATTACAATTAGGTCACCTACAGACACACACTACACTTATCTTTGGTTCATCTAACCTGCACCCCTTCCTGACTCACACACATGCTGTCAACTGTTTGGGCCAGCATAAGCCTCCAGCACCCCTACACAACACTTTTTGCATGTGATGATACCTGTGCTACATCCCTGCCATCCTTCCTATTGATGCAGGGACATAAAGCTAGTGTCTGATGCACAGGGTGACTATATTGCTTGACATGTACTTGTATAATGCATTATTGTCTTGCCATGCCACTTGTAGTGGTCAACAACAGATAATGTATGCTGGCATGTGTCATGAGTATGCAACATACATTTGTGTACCTTATGTTGTATGATGCTGTACTGGCATTATTGTTACACATTGACAGGTGTGTCATGGACCTGTGTATGATTTTTTCCAGGAGTCTGAGGGGATAACCTATAGACAGACAGCGGTAATAAAGATGCACAGGATGGCATGGCAGCAAAGCAGACATATGACACCAGCAAGGCATGGCAGTATATGTGCATGGCTTACAGAGGTTCACATGGCATCTGCCTGCATCCTTCCTGGATTGAGGCAATATGTGCTGATTCTGTATTGAGGGTTGTAAAGATGTCTCTGATTGTCAGGGTTGTATGGCCATTATGCTAGTCAAGTTCACATGTCCTATGTCTCTGTAACATGATGTTAAATTCTGTAACAGCCTCACAAACATACCCACATTCAGGCTAGCTCCACTTCCACTCACTACATACAGTACACGTCAAGGCCCACATGTAGTGCAAGTTGGCTGCATGTAGATTAGCACACTTGCCTATGTACTGGTACACAGTGCAGATCAAAGTACCCGATGCACTCAGCACACCTAATATCTGCTAGTACTATTAGTATAGAACATATAACATTTGTTGATATCAGCAAGCCTTGTTGAGGTCAGTCATCTGGGGGGGGCACATCAGCTGCTACAAAAAAATTAATACAAAACCATACCTATGTCTACGTTATGAAGGTTATCATATATATGCCATATGGATATACACACACAAAGCTGGGCAAAGTGAGATTAAAACCCCTACCTAACTAGGTGTATACACTATAGACCACAGTACTTATCACATGTGCCATGGCTTATGTCTGATGCTATATTGTCAGCTGGTAGTCTTAAGTTGGCTGACATCATCAGACCTTGTAGAAGAGCATGGTTCAAAAGCTAGCAACAGGTTACAGGCCCACAAAGTGCATAAACATTGCAGGTAGATAGCCCCATGAGTACTGTCTGTTGTTTTGCACCAAGTGAAGTGAGATTAGAACCCCTACCTAACTAGGCTTAGTCACTACAGATCACATTGTTTTGCAGGGAAGTATAGACACACACACACACACACATACACACACACACACACACACACACACACACACACGCACGCACGCACACACACACACACACACACACACACACACACACACACACACACACACACACACACACACACACACACACACACACACACATACACACACACATGCACACACACACACGTGGGCTGGAGTGAGATTAGCACCCCTACCTAACTAGGCGTATAGACTACAGAGCACAATACTTATCACACGCTCCATAGGTTATGTCTGTTGTATATGTGATTGCAGGTACAGTACTTGTGCATTACACAAACTAGGCTTGTGTTGAACAGCATCTGTGGCCTGCATGGTGATATTGCTTCTTACTGTTATCTGCATCTAGGATGCTAACAGTGAGATGACTGCCGCTATTCAAGCTATGTGTGTACAGTTACCAGTATGGCTATATTTGGCTGCTTGCAGTTAGAAGGGTGAAACTGCGGTCAGGGACACATATTTCTGTATATAACAGGGATGTGTATATATATATATATATATATATATATATATATATATATATATATATATATATATATATAAATGTAGCTGTGTGTGTGTGTGTGTGTGTGTGTGTGTGTGTGTGTGTGTATGATATGTATATGTGTTATATATAGGGGGAGTCTATGTATCCGTTTAATATATATTGCTATATATTAGCTAAATAAGTCAGTATATATCTATTTGACACTACATAACAATAGATATACTATGCATGTGAGAGAGAGAAACATATCTCTCAACCTGGAAACATCAAAAATCTGGACAAGGCCCATGAAAAACAGGTACAAATCTGTACACTGATTAACTTAACATTTGCATACATAATTACATAACCCTACCCACTCCAATGGAATTGTGGGATACCAACTTTCAAACGCAAACTGAAGAACAGACAACCAAAATATTGCACCAGAGTCCCCCTGCAGCCATTCCAATGTCCCATTACCTGGCTATTTCGCCACATTTACCATAAACACTACGTTCATAGATTTATAGGTTTATACTAGGCTATCTGCCCTAAGGCATTTATAAGCCTAGCCCAGAGTTTTGTGGCTTACGCCACCCCTTATGTTAAAAAATACTGTGCCCATTAGTTTGTTGTGCCTCTGTCCAGCAGTGACACAGAGATGATTCCCGGGGTAAACCTACGATCTCCCATCCACCGGTCAAGATTTCTCTTGAACAGAGCCAGCGAGGTGCTCTGCCTCACATGGACCGGGATTTTATTCCACAGCATAGGGAGTCTCTGGGTGACAAATCTATCCCTCCAGCATGTCCTATTTATATCCGTGCTGAGGTTTAAGTCGCTTGCTCTAGTGGATCTGGTAGATTTGGATTTTTTGAGGTGGGGCATGTCCATTAATTCCGGGTTGGACATGGCCTTGTATGTCAGGCATAGGTCACCTCTGAGCAGACGGTATGTGACTGAATAGAGCTGGAGTTTCTTCAGTCTGGCAGCATATGACAGATTTTGGAGTCCCTTTATCCTTTTGGTGAGGAAATTTTGGGGTCTCTCCAATTGCTGCAGGTGTCTGGTGAGATACATCCCGAATGGGGCATTGTACTCGATCATTGGTCTGATAAGTGAAGAGTACAGGGGAACAATGACCTCACTTGATCTGGATGTGAATCCCTTCATGATCAGGTGGGCAATGTAGAAGGTCTTTCTAACCACTTTAGCAATGTGAGTGTCAAAAGAAAGGCCACTGTCAACCTGGGTCCCCAGGCCCCTGATAACCTCTTCTGTTCTTAGTGGATTGCCACCTATATGGTAGCTTGGGGTTACCTTGTTTTTCCCGAAGGGTATGACTATACATTTTTTGGCATTTAACTTCAGGCCATGGCTCTGGCACCAGCTATCAGTTTCTGTGAAACCCCTCTGAAGGATATCTGTGTCCGATGTACTTTCCACTATGGCGCCCAGTTTGCAGTCGTCTGCAAACTTTGTCAGCCAAAGTCCTCCTATGTTTGCCTGTACTTCTGAGAAGTAGATGCCGAACAACAGGGGGCCAAGGACTGAGCCCTGTGGGACACCACTTGTGACCGGCTTGGAGTCTGACATGGCGCCAGCTACTCTAACCCTGTGGGTTCTGTCCTTTAGCCAGTTTGCAACCCATCTAGTGACATATGGGTTTACATTTAAGCTGGTAAGTTTCTCTATAATACCCGAGTGGGGTATTGTGTCGAAAGCTTTTGCAAGGTCAAGGTAGGCTGTATGGACTGCCTTTCCCTCATCAATGGCCTTGGTGACTGTTTCGAAGAAGTCGACCAAGTTCAAAAGGCATGATCTGCCCTTGACAAAGCCAAACTGGGTCGGGTCCAATGTCTGCAAGTCCCCTATGTCTTTGTTTATGAGTTCCATTATGATCCTCTCCATAGCTTTGCAGACCAGGCTTGTTAAAACTAATGTGTACATACTGCTTTACTTCTGCAATGATTATTTAGATTTCATTTTTGCATTTTATAGCACAATGCACAAACACTAATAGATATTTGCTAAGCAAAGCAATACTGTCTAACAATGAAAATAGACTTCACTTGGCATTAAAACTGTGCCCTTGAAACTCACATTCATTGAAACAGCATTGAAACCCACACCACATCCAAAGAAAATGCATGTGGCCAGTGATGGATAAAGTTTACCTTTGGGCTGTTTTCACATCATAGGCCCCTTGCACACAAAATGAGAAACATACACGTGTTCTTTGGTACATCTTCCTAACTTATATTCATTGTATAATACAGCACACTTGTTAGACTTAGAGTGCATTTTAAATTTATTATTTGAACATTTTTCCAGTAGGCAATGAAACAAAATGCATGAACCAATAAAGACAAAATTGCCAAATTCAGAACATTTCCATCATAAAAGTCTACTTACACACACACACACACACACACACACACACACACACACACACACACACACACACACACACACACACACACCAGTTCCTACCTAAAATTAATTTCTTTCCAGCAGGAGATCCATTCAAAAGCAGCAGTCATGAATGAGACATTGTTTCTTTCTCACAGCAGCAGTCGTGAAGGAGACATTGTTTCTTTCCCACAGCAGTAGATACATTCAAAGCACAGTGGATCCATTCAGAGCAGCAGTCGTGTACCTGAAAGTCAGTCACATTTCCTTCCTGCTCACATTCAAAACGTGAAAGTCAGTCGCATTTCCTCCTGCTTGCATTCAAAACATTTCCTTCCCACTCGCATTCAACACCGGAAATGCATGCACGATGCATGCGAGGAGCTCAATTCCAACAGCATGACAGAGCTGACATCATCGCGCACGTGATGACATCAGCTCAAAATACAGAAAATAAAAAATTTTAAAAAAGAAGCTGGGAAAATCGGAAATGAAGGGATGCCACTCGGGAATCGTGGCACCCCATTATTTGACCCCCAAAACTTGGTAAAAACTGAGTAATTCGGTACAGTTGGGAGGTATGGAGAGAAACTGACAGATGGATATGTCTATGTATATGTCTGTATGTATAGACAATTCATACAGGACAGGTCATTTCCATGATGGGGCAACAGAAGTGCGCTCAGTTTTCCTAAGTGCACGGGCATGCCCATTGGGACTGTCAGTACTTATAATGTGACTCCAAGCCACACCTACCTGTTCTCCATTACAGAATTGAATATTCTCCCCTGTTTCTGCAGTACTGCACTTTACTCAACATGTCCACTGCATTCCCCAGCTGTCTGCTGTAGTTAATATGTGACTGAGGTTGGTAATGTACACCACCAACAGACTAACAGTCTGCATACCTCTCAATGCTCATGATTTACAAAGAATGTCCAGAGTTTTGCCTCATATGTTTTTTCTGTTCCCCATACATTTGTGGTCTTCTGGTGAGTAATACATGTTGATGTCAATGGTTTACCTTCATGTGTATGTTTTGTACATGGGCAAACAGCAGATGTTTGAAAGGACGTTTTCAAAGTTTGCAAACATTGAACGCAAAAAGGTTCGAATGTACAATGAGCAAATGCACAGTGACATTTGCTCATTGCAGATTCGGCATTTTGGGGCAAATTGCACTATAGTGGGGATCGGAAAATGGTCCCTTTCCCCACTGCAGTGCAATCTCCGAGTTAGTATATTAAAGTAGGGGGTGCATTCCCCCGTATGGGGGGTGCAGGGGGGCTTGCCCCACTACTTTACACTTCATGACATTTTTTATTCCACATTTATGTTCGAAAATCTGAGAATCTGCTTTTCTATTTGCTGATTTTCAAACATTGGAAACTGTCACGGTTTTGTTTTTCGTGGTTATGATTCGCTGATATGAGCAATCGCATGAGTGTGTTTTGCCTTTGTAAAGGTAAACTGATTTCAATACATTCTACTAACTACAAACAAACATTTGTGTTTCACACTTTATATCCTTCAGAATATATGCAATACTGCAAAACCTTTAATTCCTGCAGCTGCCTGTGACCAGTCATTAAAATTTATCCCTATGTTTGAGACTTTGTCCCCTCAATCATTCTGGCTTTCTCCAGATTTCCTGCAGTAAGAGGTTGAGAGGTGTGACATTAAGTACAAACACCAACATAGTACTACCTCACATGCAAAAGATATGCATAATGCCAGATTAGAACCATCAGCACCATCACCCATGTTAGCTTCCCTAGTCCACTGAATCACACAGGTCAGTAGACAAAGTGGGGTCATTCATCACTCATTCAGCAGCATACATATGTACATTGCTATCCAGCATGAAGGGAGACATACAATGTGTGAGTGATATCTTTGTTACAGCCCTGAGATTAGCTAGTCCACTGATATACCATAGCTGATTTTCAGTTACAGCAGTTATATGGGTACACTGCTGTGTTGGGGGTGGAGGAATAGCAGCACATGATCAGCTTGGGTAGACAGCAGTCCACATATCATGTGTGCCCACTGCTTATTATCTCCTTTACCTGATGTGATTATTCCAACCATGCTGCCTAGTGAATATATTATGGAGCAAATTCTCCTGTTGCACTGTCACAAAGACATGCATCTGGAGCATTTCTCCCCTGGCCACCACTGAAAATTGGCTTCATTCCAAGTCGGACTTTCCCAGCAAACAAATGTTAAATAAATAACTAAATTAAATAAAAATACTATTGGTTTGGGTATCCGTAGTCCCATGTGGATGTTAAATCTGACCAGATAGCCCACTATATTTCCTTGCATGAACAGCAGCAGATCCATACATACGATACCTTATTATAGTAATCTATAATTAGTTTGTAGGTTAGAGACTTACCTTGTGAATGCAGCAGTTGACAGGACTATAGTTCAGGGCTGAGCCTGTGTGATGCAAGCAGTACACAGCCAATACATGGATAGGTACAGGTTGTGTGGGTTGCCTGGCATCAGCTGTTTTAATATCTGTATGTGAGTAGGAGTAAGGTGTCAGTCCCCAGGGCCCTAGGTTGTCAGTGAATGTGCTATGTTCAGTCACTTAGCCAATGCCAAAGTGTACTAGACATGCCTCCGTCTGCCTACAGGGACATTATCAGGAGCCTCCTCCTCTGAGCCTTCCTGTGAGTGTGGCTGTGGTGACCTAGGCACTGGTGAGGGCTACATATCCCTTCCCTTTGCTGATCTTACTGCAGCTGTTTCTGCAGGATCATATTGTGTAGGATGGCACATACTGTGAACATATGTGCACATGTGGCTGGATAGTATTGCAGGGCTCCACCAGATATATCGCGTCACCAGGACCATGACTTCAGCAACCCAAACACAACCTCTATGATGTTCCTAATTTGTGTGCGTGCCTCATTATGATGTTCTTCTGTGGGTGTGTGTGAATTTCTGATGGGAGTCATTGTCCACAGTTCCAATGCATAGCCAGCATCCCCTAGTAAATGGCCATGTGAGAATTTTCCCTCCTAGCAAAATTTGGGATTCCAGACACTGATATTTCTGACTTTCTAGTACAGCTGTGATGAGTGCCAGATATGGAAGTCTTGATAGCTGCCAGGGCTGCCAGCACACACATTCATGATAATGCCCTGGGCATTGCACATGATCTGGCAGTTGATAGAGTGGTACCCCTTGTGGCTGACGTAGATACTAATTTCTCACTGGGTGGTGCTTCTTGTGTACATCAGTGCAATCTATGGCACCCAGCACATCAGGGTAGTGTGCTACATGATAGAATTGTTGCATATTGCTGGCCCTCACTTCAGGGGTGAGGGGAAAACAAATGTGCTCCCTGGCATGTGGCAGCATGGCATCCTGGAAATGGTGGAGTACCCTGGACGCTGATGCCTGTGAGACTCCCATCATGTCCCCAGTTGGTCTTTAGAAGGTACTTGTGGCTATTATCTTAAGGGCTACACATACCTTTGTTTCCACTGGGATGGGTTCCCCTCTGTTGGCTATGGGTCTGAGTTGAGGGCAACAGAGTTCAGTGAGATCTTGTAGTATGTCCCTGTCCACCCTGTAGTGCTCTTCAATCTCCAGATCATGTAGCTCCTGGCAGGTTACCCTGTGCCTGAGCACTCTTCTCCTTCTCAGTCTAAGCCTATTGTCACCAGCAGCATTGACTTCAGCATCTAGCACATACAGATGCAGCAGACCTGCAGCAGCTCTGAACATTCTTTCATTTAAACTTCCCAAGTCTGTACTCCAATGGTGCAGAGTATGGGGGAAAAATCAGATTGTAGGGTGCATGCCTACTTTATAGTGTTCTACTGTAGGTGCTGCCTGCATGATTGGCTACCTGTGATGCATTGCACCTGCCTAGTATATCATTAAAATCATTTAATGGCCCTAGTTTATGCCAAACAAAAAAGAGCAGCAATTAATATTTCATTGGCTTTCTACCACACCATGCAAACAGGTGGAAACACATGCCTCGTGGGTATGCCAAGCTTAGCAGTCAGTGAAACACTCCACAGACTTGCATGCTCAACAGAGCTGCATGCCCTGCAAACTCATGGAAACATGTGCCTCATAGGTAAATAAAGCTTAGCAGGCAGTGCACCACCCCCAGACTTGCAAGCTCAGCATGATGGCGCACGATGCAAACAGGCAAAGTTGTGCTCCAATCAGCTCAAAAGTTAGTAGAGATACCCTCTCCTGATGTCAACTCCCTCTTCTGTGGACACTGACATGTCTCTCTGCCTACACAGAAGGAATCTGCAGACACTATTACCCTATTATGCTATTCAGTAAGTCTACCTCATTTGCACAGGGATCTGTGCTCACACCTTGGATACTAAACGCTTACATGCACTACCACATTAGCAACAGCACCACTGCGCCACTGTAAATACTGCACACAGGGTTCTGTAATACATTTCTGTCTCATGATATTAATTTTGATTTTTACAGCATGTTTGCACATGGCAGCGCACCATGCAAACATACCGAGAGTATTAAAAAAAATATTTTAATATCTCTAATGTAATTATTGAGAAAGACAGAGGTTAGTTTCACTCATATCTGTGTGTGCTATGCCATTTCTGTCCATCTACCTACATTTTTGCAGCCCCTTTTGTCTTTTCAAAGTACTGCACATGGAAATTTTTTGTGTACACTACAGACACTGACACAGGCTCTGCAAGGCTGCCTATCTGCTTGCTGGATCACTCTACCTGCCTCATTTATATGAGATTCACCTGCTTATGAGATGATTGGCATGCCACGGAACTTCCTGTGTTTGCATGTGCATGTGCGCCCCCCAGCAGTGCTTCCTGAATCCCACATATGCTTACTTTCATGTAAGCACATCGCATGATGCCTACACACTAAATAAGACCATGTAGGCTTTATTAAATTCCCCCTTTGTCTTCCTGATAAGCTCTCTTGCAACTCATGAGCCTTCTGCAACACAGTCTTTTGGTCATGTTTTCTCTTTGATATATTGACTGAGAGCAATCCATTTTTCCTCTCATTCAAGAAATATTTCTGGTGGATAAAGAAATCTTGGCATCTATTGCATCTAAATAGAACACCACCTGCTACTTGAACAATATTAGAATGTAATTTTTCAGCTGCCATATTGTAATAGTTCTTTGATGTGTGCTATTTATCATCTAACTAAATCGTTTCACTCTGTGCAGCCGTACCATATTTATTTATTTATTTGTTTGTTTATTTATTTTGGATGAGCTGAGCATGTTCCTATATTTTCTTGCTGTACTGTATTTGTTTTGTTTGTAATACATGTGATGAGGAAGGAAGTCTTGATCTTAGCCTGTGACCTATCAATATTTGAACAGGTGAAAACCTATCTGGCTGTGAAGGATTATTCTGAAACTACAGTAGTATAAGAAAGCAATTCTCACTGGCACTGAGGGCATGGTTTTCATGATTTTTTTTTAATTTATTCTTTAGATAGCCCTCTCCACTTATCTACTACCTAGCAGATATGGTGGGCTTTTGGTACAATGACAACATTCCTATTCCAAATAAAACATCAGGACTTCTGAATTCTTGTATTCTGTCCCATTGTCAGAAATATCAGTGTCTGGAATCCCAAATTTTGCAAAAGCCCCTTTCATAGCACTGATTATAGCCCAGTCTGTTGTGGCTTTCAGCATTGATACCTTAAGTTATTTTGTGCAGCAGTCAGTGTAAATAGCAGGGATAGTATACTTTCATGCTGGATGCTGGGACAGATCCTCTACAAACATTTGCCCAAGTATGTCATGTGGAATATTTTGTTCTTGAGGTACAGGCTGGTATTTATAGTCCCATGCTTCACAAATGCTTAACCTGAATGTTCAAGTAACATTCTATGCATCTATGTAAATAAGTAAAGTGTGGGTGAGAGGTGCTAGTTTTAGAAGGGAACACAAAGTCCAGTTTCACATATCTGAATCTGTATCAAGTGATGTTAAAGGAATTTAGTTATGTGCAGAAATGTTCCAGCTGCTGCATATATATTTCATTATGTATGGTAATTCACAAATGCTGTCATATATTTTTAGCAGCAGGGAGCAAACACAGATCTACAGAGATCTCTCAAGAACTGTCTATGAGAATTTGCACTGGTTATGGCTCAGCACCACTGGGAGGCAACTTATAAAAACTTTTTAAAAACCTGAATTCACTCTGGAGGTTTTCTTATACAGACACCATGTTGTGATTTGTATAAGTATGTAAAGGGGCAGATAGCACCACTAGAAAAAGGTGAGAGAGCAGAAAAGGTAAACATAAAAGGAAGACATTCAATGGATGGTTCTAGAGGAGGTGAGAGAGGATGGATAATTGTTTAGTTGGGGATAAACCCCTATTTTTCAAATATATTTTTATAAATAAAGTTAGGGAAAGAAGGGCAGAGAGGTTTAGGAAAGTATTAAGGAGTTTTAAGCCATAAACATAAAAGACAGACAAGACAGACAGGAACAGTATGCTGGGCAAACAATGAAGTAGAAGGGAAGACATATATACAAACATACATACGTACATACATACATACAGATGGTGGCAGGTGGACAAACACAAAGGGATATTGTGAACAGGGCCTTGTGCTCACTATCATTCTAGTCCAGAGAGCCTCGAATACTCCCCTGCCCTGATGGTCACTGGCTGGGTGTCTCTAAAGGTTCATAGGTTCATAGGTTCATAGGTTCATACTAGGCTATCTGCCCGAGAGCATTTACAAGCCTAGCCCATCGTTTTGTGGCTTACGCCACCCCTTTAGTTTGGGGAACTATACCCATTATTTTGCTGTGCCTCTGTCGAGCAGTGACACTGAGGTAATCCCTGGGGTATATCTGCGATCTCCCATCCATTGGTCAAGATTTCTCTTGAACAAGGCCAGCGAGGTGCTCTGCCTCACATATACCGGGATTTTGTTCCACAGCATAGGGAGTCTTTGGGTGATAAATCTATCCCTCCAGCACGTCCTATTAATAGCCGTGTCGAGGTTTAAGTCTCCCACCCTTGTG
Organism: Protopterus annectens; assembly: GCF_019279795.1. Classification (NCBI taxonomy): domain Eukaryota; kingdom Metazoa; phylum Chordata; order Ceratodontiformes; family Protopteridae; genus Protopterus; species Protopterus annectens. Next base: position 1,246,016,824 of record NC_056744.1, on the reverse strand, counting down.
GCTCTGATGGATCTAGATTTTTGAGGTGAAGCATATTCATCAAATCTGGGTTTGACATGGCCTTGTATGTTAGGCAAAGGTCACCTCTGAGCAAGCGGTAGCGACTGAATAGAGCTGGAGTTCTTTCAGTCGGGCAGCATAGGACAGATTTTTGAGAACCTTTATCCTTTTGGTGAGGAACTTTTGTGGCCTCTCCAGCTGCTGCAAGTGTCGGGTCAGATACATTCCGAATGGGGCATTGTACTCAATCATTGGTCTGATGAGTGATGAGTAAAGGGAGACCATGACCTCCCTTGATCTAGATGAGAATCCCTTCATGATAAGGTGGGCAATGTAGAAGGTCTTCCTAACTACTTTAGCTACATGGGTGTCGAATGACAGACTACTATCAACCTGGGTCCCCAGGTCCCTAATAACTTCTTCTGTGCTCAGTGGATTGCCACCTATTTGGTAGCTAGGGGTAACCTTGTTTTTCCCGAAGGGTATGACTATGCATTTTTTGGCATTTAAATTTAGGCCATGGCTCTGGCACCAGTTATCCGTTTCTGTGAGACCCTTCTGAAGGATATCTGTGTCAGATGTGTTTTCTACTATGGCACCCAGTTTGCAGCCATCTGCAAACTTTGTCAGCCATAACCCTCCTGTGTTTGCTTGTACTTCGGAAAAGTAGATGCCAAACAAGAGTGGGCCCAGGACTGAGCCCTGTGGGACACCACTTGTGACAGGCTTTGCATCTGACATGGCGCCAGCAACTCTGACCCTGTGGGTTCTGTCACTCAGCCAGTTTGCAACCCATCTTGTGATGTATGGGTTAACATTTAAGCTGATGAGTTTTTCAATGATACCCGAGTGGGGTATTGTATCGAAGGCCTTCGCCAGATCGAGGTAGGCTGTATGGACTGCCTTTCCCTCATCAATGGCTTTGGTGACTGTTTCAAAAGTCAACCAAGTTTAAAAGGCATGATCTGCCTTTGACAAAGCCAAACTGGGTTGGATCCAAAGTCTGCACATTCCCTATGTCTTTATTTATGAGGTCCATTATGATCCTCTCCATGGCTTTGCAGATAAGGCTTGTCAAGCCAATGGGCTGGTAATTTCCAGGGTCGGTGGAGGCACCGCCTTTGTGAAGTGGGACCACAGTTGCAGTGCGCCACTCCCTGGGTACGTATCCAGAGGTAAGACTCTGATTAAACAGCTGTCCTAGCTGTGGGTTTAATTCATCATTGAGTTCGTGGAGCACAAAGCCGGGGACACCATCGGGTCCCATGGATGCTGTGTTTTTTGCTTTGGAGAGAGCAGTTCTCACTTGGGCGTTGGAAATGTTTGGGGGGACTGCAATCGTTTGGTATAGATATCTCACCTTTTGGGGGGGGGGGGAGTTTGCACTGAACCTGTCAGCCAGTATGTTGGCAATGTCTGTAAGATCAGTAATCTTCACATCATTTTGAACTAGTTCTGAGCATATCTGGGAGTTTCCTCCCAGGTTTCTAACATAGCTAAAGAAGGCCTTATGATTGTCTTTTGAGTCTTTAGCTATTTTTCTCTCAAAATTTGCTTTGGATGATTTTATGAGAGCTCTTAGTTTTTTACTTATAGTGATCAAGGGTGTCTTACCTTTTAAGGATTTTGCTCTATCTTGTAGTAGCTTCCTCCTCTTGTTGTAGAGTTTGTTTATGGCTGGGGTCCACCAGACTGGACGCTTGCCTTTGGTACAAAGAGTCTTTGTTTTGCTTGGGATTGCCTTATCCATGCAGTCCTGCAGGTGCTGGTAGAAGGCATTTGTAAGTGATTCAGCGGCTTGAGTACTGTTTTCCAGGCTCGGGGCCTTAAAGGAGACCACACTAGTCTTTAGAAGTGTGAAGTCGGCTTTGAAAAGTTCTTTACTGTGGTCTTTTTATTTCAGGTGGGGTGGGATGAGGACCTCCAGCGAGATTAGTTTGTGATCTGATCTCACCAGTGAGGGGTATACTTCGGTGTTGAACATTGTGCTCCCATGTTCATGATGATGAGATCAAGTATGTTATCTCCTCTTGTGGGGATGGTGACTAGTTGTTCCATGGCATTTGAGTTTATGAATTCCAGGAACTTTTGGGCTAGGGTGTTTGGGCTTGAGTAGTGTTCCCAGTCTATATTAGGGTAATTGAAGTCACCTAGTATGATGGTGTTTGGTGATACATTTATCCCCTCTAGTGTTTTCAGGAAGGCCATGTGAGGTTCCTGAGTTTGTGAGGGTGGCTTGTAACATGCTACAATTTGCAGAGCAGTCTTGCCTATGGTTAATTGCACCTGGATGGTCTCCGATGCATCGTGCGTTGCCACCAGTCTTGAGGTGTGGGTGTCCTTGATGAATATGGATACCCCCCCTTCTTTCTTGGTATTGTCCGGATTTTGGGCCGGAACGCATGATATGAGGTAAAACCTGATAGTGCTGGGGTGCTCTCAGGAGCCTTGAACCAGGTTTCTGTCACAGCACAGACATCGATGTTCTCCATACTGAGAAGGGCCTCGAGTGCATGCATTTTGAGATTTAGACTTCTGGCATTGAGCAGCATTACCCTTAGTTTTTTCCTTTTTGTGTTCTAGGGTGGTAGGTTTAGAATTTGAGCCTTGCCTAAAAAGGCACTATGGGGTGGCAAGAGCCTTTGCCAATATCCGAATCCCAGGGTGACAGGTGCAAGCCGTCCCTTGCGGCAGCGTGGCTTGTCCAGCATGTCATCCCAGGCAGACAGACACTGGATCCCCTTTGAATGACACCAGTGTTTAAGCCAATTGTTAAAGCTGATCATCTTATCTCTGTATTGTGGCATCATTCTTGGTGAAGGTAGGATACTGCTCAAGGTCAGGGTCATACCTGCCTGGGCTACATAATCAGAGAGCTCCTCAATGTCTCTTTTCATGTAGTCCAAGGAGGTACGTCTCAGGTCGTTTACACCAGCGTGGACAATGACTGAGTCGGTACCTGCTGTTGAGAGACCTGAGTGCTTGCGTTATGTGGCGGATTCTAGCGCCCGACAGGCAGCTTACTGTGACCTTCTCCTTACTCAGTCTGGTGAGCGGGACGTCAGTGTGTCTGACTATGGAGTCACCAATGACTAGTGTGTCTGGCATTGTGTTTGGCCTTAAGGGCTGTGACTGTTTGACACTCTGACTGTGAGGTCTATGTGTTGCAGGTGTTGTGTTCTGAGGTGGTGGTTGTTTGGGTGTCTGCTTTGGTGGCCTCTGCTGTTTTGGTAGATTTTTGATCAGAGCCTCCGAGTATGTCTATGTGTGTTTATGTGTATGATTTGAGGTTGTGATGGTACTATGTGAGACTGGGTCTATAGTGTGTGTGGTAACCTTCTCCTCCTGACTGGTCTTGCCAGTCCTATGTTGAGAGAGCTCAGCCTCCAGTTTGGCCGTATAGTTGCATCTCTCGCATGTATTTGTGTTTTGTGGGAGGAGGAGAGGGTTGTCTGTGTACATGAGGCAATTGTAACATTGTCTCAATATTCCCAGGTTCACCAGCTGAGCAGGAGAGGACACTAGCAACTGATCCCTCGACATGCTAGAAGGAATAGACAAAAAAACTTTAAAAAAGAATCCGGGGATGTGGGTGACCGAGAAATGGGGGTTTGCCTTTTTGGGGTACTATCTATGACAAGAGTGCCGTATCAAGGTAATAAGTACTGTAGGAGCAAGTGCTAGGTTTAACAGATAGAGAATAGTCTACTTGGAGTCAAGTAGAGATGATCTTTTTAGTTATAGGATACGCAGATTAGATCAGTAGTATAGTTCGAGGAAGGTAGTTTTAAGGGAAAATTTGAAGAGTGGACTTTAGGTGGCCCGAATAGTTTAAACCTGCTTAACCGCTGCCCTAGTGTGCAACAGTGGCAACTCCGCTAAATCAAGCTAAAGCGCTAAAACGCGCTTTATAGCAGGGGGCTGGAAAAGACAGGAAATGACCCAAAATGGCCAATAGACTACAAGTTACTGCCTTAAACCAATCCTCTAAGGACAAACAGGCAGCTCAGTACTCCCCACTCTCACTGGTGAGTAAAGAAACTTCCCCCTGACCAAACAAGGAAAATGGAGAAACACAGGAACCAAGACAAAGCCCAGGGATCAGCAAAATCTGGTCTCTGGAACACTAGTTAGGAAAGTATGGAAAACAAGGATATTTTTTTGTTTTTTCAAGTTTTTTTACAGAAAAGCAGAAAACACAATAAATGCTATGATTTTCGACTAAATGCTATCAAAAGCTAGTACACTTGAGTGTATTAGCCTGTAGTTTAACTTTTAGGCAAAACTTAAACTAGCAAGTGCAGTAAACAGTTTTAGCTTATAAACACAGTAAAAACAGTGCAAACTTTGATAAAACAAGCAGAAACAGTAGTCGAAAGGCACACAAAGTCGAAAAAGCCAAGAAAAATACTTAAAATCTGGAAAGGTAGTCTTTTCTGGTCTCTGCTGCTAGAGGAACACTGCTGGCCACCACGAGGAGCTGTGCTGAGTTCTCAATAGCTGGAAAAGCCCGCCAAAACGCTGCTATAGGTGAGATGAGAGGGTCAAGGACCTTTTTGGCTCAGTGGTCAGAATCCTGCAATTGATTGAGAAGACTTTGATGTGGGTTCCACCATCTTTCCACATCCCCCTCTACCACAGCCTTCACCAGGCCCTGAAGTTTTTGATGCTGGCTCTTCAGGCTGCCATGCCTGTAGATGTCCACAGTCTGTGGAACCACTGCTCCCACCCTGTAATGTAGTCACTGGGTGAGCAGTCCGTGATGGTGATATCTACCACACCTGGGCTGACTGTAGTTGAAGTACCTCAGGCACTACTGGACCTGCAGAAAACCAGAGAGACAGGGGCAACAAAATGAGTTACAAGTGTTAAATAGCAAACATCTTTTCATTATAATTACTGTCGCATTTTTATTTAGTATTCTAATTTTGTTCATAATTTCTTATGCTTGTGAAATTAAAGACCTGGGCTATGACTGAAATAGGTCCACTGTGATCAGTGCACTAACCCAGTAAACAAATGTTACATAATTAAATAAATCAATAGCTACAAGCAGACTGATGGCAACATGGAATTGTGCTGTTGGGCACTATCACTGCAACCCTTCCACAATATCAGCTTGATACAATGATCAACTGGCCTGGCCTTGCCAGTAGGACAGCCCATGAGTAATCCAGGGTCTACAACCTATTGTTATAATTTAAAAACAGTTTTGTACTAGGAGGGAAATAGTTGTAACATGTTCATTCTGAAAAAGGGGTCATGTGCTTTTATATGTGTATTGTAGCATGTGAAAATATTCTTATGCTTAGGAAGCTGGACAACATGTTGCATTAGTTAACAAGGTCTTAATTATCAGCTGATTTTGTATAACAGGATGCTGCTTAAAACAGCATATCAGAGAACCAGCTGCTCAATGAAGGAGTATCAAAAAGGATGACTTTGAGGGTGTGGAGTCAAAGCCCATTTGCAAATTTATATGACTAATGACTCTGAAAGTATCTGTTGAGTAAAACTGAGGAAGTACCTATAATGACAGTTGAATATTGCCCATGTGGGCTTTTAGTTACATTAAAAATCCATTTCCTGGAAGGGCTTTGTGAGCTGAACATTGAGACTTATTTGGGTTAATGCTGAAAGCTAGGCCTGGGTGAGGCCTGCAGCCTAGGACTTTCTTGTTCTAAATCTAAGCTTTGCACTAATGCTTGGAAAAAGCCATTAAGATATGGTAGGGTAAAGTTATTGTCATTGATTTAACAATTTATTGATTTAGAAATTATAGTTTAATTTATATAATTTATTTTATTTTAATGTTTTAACTTTAAAATTATTTACAGTTGTTCCAAATATATGATTATGTTATGTGATTGATCTGTAGTTTGGAATGTTATATACGTTTGTGCTGTGCTTTTTTTTTTTTTTTACATTTTTTTATTTTTAGTTTTATGAAGTCTATGTTATGGTTGCTAGATGAAAGCATTCAAAGTATTATTAAATTAAGAAACTTCTCGTTATGAAGCTTTTTTCAAGTGTTTGGCTTCAATTATTGTGCACTGGGAGATGCACAAGCCAGTGTATTTCTTCATGTCAGTCTCACACCCGGATAAATGGGAGGGTTACATCAGGAAAGGCATCCAGTGTATAATTTTTGCCAGAGCTGATATGCGGACAACAATACAAATTTCCATACCAGATCGATTGAGGTCCGGGTTGGCCTCCAGTACTCTTAGCCAACAGGGTGGTGGTGGAAATTGGGCTACTGTTGGCAAAAGGAGAAGGGAAAGAAGAGGGGAAGGCATGCCTGGAGGCAGGATGAGAGGAGGAAAGTTAGGAGTGTGGAAGTGAGGGTAGGGACTTTGAATGTTGGCAGTATGACTGGTAAAGGGAGAGAGCTAGCTGATATGATGGAGAGAAGGAAGGTTGATGTGCGTGCAAGAGACCAGATGGAAGGGGAATAAGGCCAGGTGTACTGGAGGTGGGTTCAAATTGTTCTACTATACTGTGGATGGGAGGAGAAATGGGTGAGGGTTATCCTGAAGGAACAGTATGTCAAGAGTGTTTTGGAGGTGAAAAGATTGTCAGATAAAGTGATGTTTATGAAGCTGGAAACTGATGATGTGATAATGAATGTTGTTAGTGCATATACTCTGCAATTTGGGTGAGTGATGGATAAGAAAGAAAAGCTTTGGAGCAAATTAGATGAAGTGGTGGAAAGTGTACCCAAGAGTGAGAGAGTGGTGATTGGAGTGGATTTCAATGGACATGTTGGTGACGGAGACAAAGGGGTTGAGGAGGTGATGGGTAGGTTTGGTGTTAAGGAGAGGAATGCAGAAGGTCAGATGGTAGTGGATTTTATAAAAAGGATGGACATGGATGTGGTGAATATGTATTTTAAGAAGAAGAAGGAGCATAGGTGATGTACATGAGTGGAGGAAGATGCACACAGGTGGATTATATCCTATGCAGAAGGGCCAGTCTAAAGGAGACTGGAGATTACAAAGTGGTGACAGGGGAAAGTGTAATTAGGCAGCATATGATGGTGGTCTGTAGGATGACTTTGGTGATCAAGAAGAAGAAGAGGAGAGTGAGGGCAGTGCAAAGGATCAAATCTTGGAAGTTGAAAAAGGATAACTGTAAGGTGGAGTTCAGGGAAGAGATAAGACAGGCACTGGGTGGCAGTGAAGTGCTGCCAGATAGCTGGGCAGCCATAGCAGAGGTGTTATGGGAGGCAGCTAGAAAGGTGCTTGATGTGACATCTAGACAGAGAAAGGAGGAGAAGGAGACCTGGTGGTGGAATGAGGAAGTACAGAAGAGTATACAGAGGAAGAGGTTGGGAAGAAGTGGGATTGTCAGAGAGATGAAGAAAGTAGACAGGAGTACAGGGAGATGAGGTGTATGGAGAAGAGACTGGTGGAGAAGGCTAAGGATGAGGTGTTTGGCGAGTTGCATGAAAGGTTGGATACTAAGGAGGAACAAAAGGACCTGTATTGATTGGCTAAACAGAGGACCAAACAGAGAAAGGTGTACAGCAGGTTAGGGTGATAAAGGATAACAAGGGAAACGTGCTCACAAGCAAGGAGAGTGTATTGAACAGATGGAAAGAGTACTTTGAGGGGCTGATGAATGAAGAGAATGAGAGAGAGCGAGAGAGAGAAGGTTGGATGATGTGGGGATAATGAATCAGGAAGTGCAACAGATTAGCAAGGAGGAACTAAGGACAGCTATGAAGAGAATGAAAAGACTGTCGATCCAAATGACATACCTGTGGAAGCATGGAGGTGTTTAGCAGATATGCCAGTAGGATTTTTAACCAGATTGTTTAATGGAATCATGGAAAGTAAGAGGATGCCTGAGGAGTGGAGAAGAAGTGTATTGCTATCAATTTTTAAGAATAAGAGTGATGTGCAGAGCTGTAGTAACTACATATGGATAAAATTGATCAGCCACATCATGAAGTTATGGGAAAGAGTAGTAAAAGCTAGGTTAGGAAGGGAGGTGATGATTAGTGACCAGCAGTACAATTTCATGCCAGGAAGGAGCACTACGGATGTGATGTTTGCTCTGAGGGTGTTGATGGAGAAGTATAGAGAAGGTCAGAAGGAGTTGCACTGTGTCTTTGTGGACTTAAAGAAAGCATGTGGCAGGGTGCCTAGAGAGAAGTTGTGGTATTGTATGAGGAAGCTGGGAGTGGCAGAGAAGTATGTAAGAGTAGTACAGGGTATGTAAAAGGGCAGTGTAACAATGGTGAAGTGTGTGGTACAAATGATGGATGCGTTCAAGGTGAAGGTGGGATTACATCAAGGATCAGCTCAGAGCCCTTTCTTATATGCAATGGTGATGGACAGTTTGATAGACGAGATCAGACAGGAGTCCCCATGGTCTATGATGTTTGTGGATGACTTTGTGATTTCTAGTGAGAGTAGGGAACAGGTAGAAGAGACCCAGGAGAGGTGGAGATATGCTCTAGAGAGGAGAGGAATAAATATCAGCAGGACTAAGGCAGAATATATGTGTATGAATGAGAGGGAGGACAGAGGAATGGTGAGGCTGCAGGGTGTAGGGTTGGCAAAGGTGGATGAGATTAAATACTTGGGATCAACAGTTCAGAGTAATGATGAGTCTGGAAGAGAGGTGAGGAAGAGAGTGCAGGCAGGGCATAGTGGCTGGAAAAGAGTGTCAGGAGTGATTTGTGACAGACAGGTACCAGTAAGAGTGAAAGGGAATGTGTGCAAGATGAGAGTGAAACCAGCTATGTTACATGGGTTGGAAATGGTCACACTGATGAAAAGACAGGAGTCAGAGCTGGAGGTGGCAGAATTAAAGATGTTAAGATTTGCATTGGGTGTGACAAGGATGGACAGGATTAGAAATTAGTATATTAGAGGGTCAGCGCAGGTATGACAGTTTGGAGACAAAGTCAGAAAGGCAAGATTGCATTGGTTTGGACATGTGCTGAGGAGGGCTGCTGGGTATATTGGGAGAAGGATGCTAAGGATGGAGCTGCCAGGTAACAGGAAAAGAGGAAGGCCCAAGATAAGGTTTATGGATGTGGTAAGAGAGGACATGCAGGTAGTAGGTGTGACAGAGCAAGATGAAGAGGACAGGAAGAAATAGAAACAGATGATCCACTGTGGTGACCCCTAACTGGAGCAACCAAAAGAAAAATAAGAAGAAGAAGAAGAAGAAGAAGAAGAAGAAGAAAGTTTCAGTTCTTAAGGCTTGTTTGAGACAAAAATAATACCAAAAGATTGGGAGGCAGCCATCATGAAATCTATTTTTTGGGGGAAGATGGGTCATGAAAATCCCAGTAATTACAGGATCATTAGTTTGCATTCTGACTTAGGGAAAATAATAAAGGCCATTGTATTAAAATGGTAAGATATGACATATGTAACAAAGGATTTGAAATATTCATCAATTCACCTATGTCAAAGAATGCTCTGTAACAACTTCTAATCAGTGTTCTTATAAAAAATATCAGAATAGTCATCAAATACAACATGAAACTGAATGTAATATGTACTGATTTCAGCCCAGCATTTGCTAGAGTGGACCATAAGCTATCAGCACAACACAAATATTGACTATCTGTAGATATAATACTTGTGACTGAACAATGGTTAAGTGATAGGTAGGAGCAGGCAGTGGCAGGCAGCTTTAGGAGACTGTCTAGGTGAGGTAATGGTTATGGCCAAGGAGTGCTCCAGGGGATCTACCCTGAGGCAATATCTTTTAAACATTTATATGTTTGATATTGAGATGCCACAATATATGTTTACTACTTCCATGCTAATGATTTAAACCTAGAAAAAAATGCAGAATGAATGAAGCAGACACAGTGAGGCTAAATGATTTCTTACAAGACCAAAAAAAAAATGCATGGAGGAGAATTATGTAGTAACAAAATCTAAATAGATAAAAATGGATGTGCATGTGACATTAGAGAAAGAGAGAGAGAGAGAGATTTTTAAGTGACACACTCTTTAATGATTTGGGACTTCTGGTAGACAACAAATTAAGTTTCCTAGGTTCTTAGTTTTTTTTCCTAAGCTTGCAGCCAAGGAGACCATCAAAATGCTTAACCATAGCATCCTATACAGGTGGGATGTGAACAGTGTTCTCCATTATATACAGATATCCCAGAGAAAAATGTATTATCACCCATTCAGTCATCCAGATTGGCTTTAAATTTTGCTAAGGACGCACTCTGGTTAATATGTAAAGGCAGTCTATTCCAGAAGTGGGTGATATGTCAGGTTAATCACCTTTCATGCCATCTGGTGTTGTTGGTGTAATAGTATAGATTTAGGTGTCTAGAGTGGGTGTTTTCTTCTATACTACCATATTATTTAGATGAAAACTTTCAAGGAGTGCTGGTCTAATCATAGCACAGAAGGCTAGGCAGAGATCACTTCTCAGAAGTATGTGAAAAACTGATTAGAAAGATATTTTTTTCAGACAATCACAGTAGCTAAGTGTACTGAGACATTAAATCTTTTTGGCAAGGAAATGTTCAAGTCTCTGATGTTGGTTTAGATACATTGCAAAGTCTGTTTCAAATGGGGCATTAGATTCAATGATGGGCCTATTAAAGGATGAGTAAAGTGGAACTATAACTTGTTTGGTACTTAAGGATATATCATGAAAGATAAGCTGTAAAAGGTTGAAGGATTTTCCAACCACTATTGATATGCGATGGTCAAAGTAGAGTGTCTGCAATCAACATGGATTCCCATGTCTCTGATGATTATGTAAGATTTGACTGGAGTGCTATCTATATGGTTAGCAGTAGTGATGCCATATTTACCAAATCAATGCCGCATTCCTTGCCACCAAGAGTAAGCCCATGATTAATGCATCCTATATTTGTTGATCAAGCCCTTGTGCTAGAATTTGAGAATCAGAATGGGATTTTATATCTGCCCTAGTTTCATTCATCAGTAAACTTAATTAGCTACAGTCCCTTGATATCAGCTTTCTTGTCAGAAAAGCAAATACCTAGGAGAAAAGGGTCTCAGGACAGAGTTCTGTGATACACTACATTTTTCTGTCTGGAGTAAACACACCTGACTTTAACTATGTGGCTTTTGTCAGATGGCCAATTACCCATCCTATAAATAATATTTGAGTTAATGCTGACTTGTTAGAGTTTGTAAATAATCTCCAAGTATGAGTGATAGTGTTGACAGCCTTGGCAAGGTCCAGAGAAGCAGTGTGAACTTTATGACCCTTATCCTTAAGCTCTGTAATCATTTCTAGGAGCTCAGAAAAAAATGTTGAGCAGGCCATTGTATGCCTTTTTAGAAAGCCAAATGGGTGCATGTCCATGGGTATAGGGTCTCCTATATTGTTGCTTATTAGTTCAGCTATAATACATTTCATAGCCTTGAAAATAATGCTAATAAAACTAATTAGCATGTAATTCCCAGGATCAGTGGATGAGCATCTTCAAGCAAGGGCAATGCATCAGCTGTTTCTACAGTTTGGGTATATAGCCAGTGAAGAGGCTCAGTTTGATGAGTTGATGGAGGGGTTTTGCTAGGTGGAACTTAACACGTCTCGGCTGAAATAAGGAGATATTTGCAGGACCCATAGAAATGGTATTTTTAATTTTGAAAAGATCAAAAAGATTTTGTCCAGTTTTATTCCTGGAGAAGAGGTGTATCAGGTAACAAAAGGGACAAAGTGATAGGTGGGATTAATATGGAAGTGAACTTGTCTACAAAAATACCTACAGTGCCCTTGGCATCAGAAAAGATGGCACTGGTATACGTAAGATCAATACAGAATTTTCAGTTACTTCTAAGATTTCCAATATAGCTACAGAAGGTCTTATGGATGTCTTTTGAATTAGCTGCAGCACTAATTTTATAGTCAACCTAATATTTCCTAATGGTATGTTTGAGGGACTTACAAGTTTAAATCCATTTTATACTGATGAAGTGGACATCTTCTAACAATAGGCAGGAATTTATTCTTTTTTTCTATAGAGTTTGCTGATGAGGTTATTTCACCATTTAGGTTTCACTTTAAACTTCCAATTATGCTTATGTTGGACTGGCACAGATTTCCACAATGTATCTATCAAAGAGGGGATAAAATTCATAGGAGTGGGCAGCACCATTACATGTAAGGTTTTAGGGCAATATAATTCATTACTAATAAATCATGACACAATAAGTAACTGATTTTGAAGTAATTCTGGAATGCAGAGTTGTTAGACACCACAAAGTAGGTTTTCTGAGAGAAGGTCACAGCGAGATGATCAGATTTGACTAGGTGGAATTATTTGCAAGGATAAGATCAAGATAATTTACTCCTCTGTTAAGTAGGAAACAATTGGGCTATTGGGTTATGTTTATCATTTACAAAGTCAAGAAATGAAAGTGGATAACATAATCTCTGTGAATGTTATAACCAGAAAAAGCTGTCGACAAACCTTAGGCACAGATAACAACCAATAACCAAACAACAATGCCTCAGCAATGGCTTCTGAATAAAACACCAAAATATACATTTTGGCATGTTTCTTGAGTTAAAAAATTTCTTTATTTAGTGATTCATATTACTGTGAATACGTCATCAGAATAAACAACTCATACAGAACTCATTATTTAAAATTGTCGACCAACAGTTATTGGTTCTAAAAGCAACATCATTTTCTGTTTCTCAAGATCACTCATAATGCAACTGAATATCTAAATCTTAAAATAAGTAAAAAGTTAACATCTTTTTGTTTGAAATCTGTTAATATTAATAGTATAAAACTTTGACACCTTAAATCAAAAAGTGGATGAAAAATGTTTGTATATAAAAATAATCTTAAGCCTATCGATAAATCTCGCCACAAAAAGATTAATTCAATTAGTTAAAATTAATTAGAGCTTAGTTGCTGTCATTTTCAGGACAGGAACCAAAGACAGTTGTTCATTAGGACCTGGTGGGACAGCAGCATTCAATCATAGCTACCAGAACAGTTCACAATATCCAAGCGTCTCCCATTGCTTGAGGTCAACCTTCTCCAAAACCCCAAAAAAGAATCTACTGTGTTCAGAATTTAAAGAATGTCTTTATAAGGCATTGGTTTCAACCTTTTTCTTGATCCCATAATGGAAAAACTGTTCAAGTTTAACTCCAAACTACTATAATTAAAAACTTTAAATTGTTGAGGGAACAAACAACCCTTGTACAGACATTCTTTCAATTATGAACACTTATCTTTTGGGTTTTTATCTGTTTTAAGATTTAAATATTAAATTGCATTATGAGTTATTTTGGGAAACAGGAAATTATATTTTTAGAGCCAATGACTGTTGGTCTACAATTATGAATAATGAGTTCAGTATGAGTTGTTCATTCCGATGAAGTCCACACTGTGAGATTAAAGAGCTAAATAAACTATTTGTTTAACTTTAGAAACACACCAAAGTGTACTTTTTGCCAAGACATTGTTTGGGTGTCTCTGTGAATGTTTCTAAGTACTGCTTGGATATTAAAAGCCAACTGTATTCCACAAATAATGCACCAAAGCCTTAGATAATATTTTACAGATCTTTAGTTCAAGATGAATGAGCACTACTGTGTGCAATTCATTTGACAGTATCAGTGATGCAACTGGTAGCACATTCACCTTTGGTACCGAGAGCTGTGGGTTCTATTCACATATCAGGTAGATCGATTGCTGACACTGCTGTGCAGCATAAGGAGTGTGCTGTACTCCTGAGTGTGCCATTCTTCAGATGAGATATTAAACTGAGGCCCCATCTGCTTGAGTTGCTGGAAGGTGGATGCAAAAGATCTCAAAGCACCCACTGAAAAGAGTAGGTGTCCTTTATTTATATACAAAAAATAGCTCTTGTTTACAAAATGTTTACATATTTACACATATTTGCAACTGTACAAATCAATAGATATATACATATATTTACACATGTTCATAATTTTCCTCACAATAGTGCTAAATTTTCATCCCTATTAGACCTCACTCCTTTTTCCAAAAGCACCATCTGGTCTTACTTAATATTGTTAGTAAAATCCATTTACCATTAAAAATGATTTCATTTATTCTTTCATTCTGTATAATCCCTATGACATAAAATAACTTTTTTATCTATTCTTTTAACATATTCTTTGTTTCTAGTGTTACAATATCCACATTTAATCATGTCCATGTTTACTTTATCTACTTCATTTATATTTTCAAAAACTCTTTGCATAGTTTTCCTCATAACTTTTTTACTCTTTTACATTTCAAAAACACATGTTCAGTGGTTTCTTCTTCTTGACAATATAAACATATTATATCACTTTTCTTTTTATATGACATATCTTGTTTTACTGGTAATTACCTATTACCAGTTTCCACAAAAACATCTTGATATTCTACTTTTTATTACCATTTGCTTCTTATTTTATTAGCATTAATTTTTTCATCTGTTAGATTTTCCCATGGTTTTGCATAGTAATGTTTTATCATTAATTCTCATATCATATTTTTCTTTCTTTTTCTATATCAATTATTTTTATTTTCCACAAAAATAGTCTTACTTGGTAACATGTTATTTCTTCTTTACACACTCATTTTCTCTTTTATTCTATTTTACCATAACCCAAAATTTATCATACTTATATTTACACAGTTTTACTACTAATATTTCATCTTTTTCACTTATCCACTTTAACACTTTGTACAAATTTAATGAAGCAGCATATACCAATGGGTTAATTAACCCTAAACCTACTTCCTCTTTATTTACATACAAAACTCTCATTTTTACTGGGTTTAATGTAGAACCCCATATAAATGAAAAAATATATCTGCAGTAATTCAGTTTCAAATATTGTTGGCAACATAAACACACTTGTTAAATATGCTATATTTCCATTAGTACTGAATTTATCCAATAAGCTTTTTTACTGAATGATAATTTATATATTCCCCAGAAAATGCAGGTCTGTTTTATTTATTCTATTGTTTTCCTTTTTAATTCTACTTACATATTTATTCCCAGATTTTATACCTAACACAGGCATTTCATTCATTGTAAAATATATATCCCCTATCTTTCTTTACAGCATCACCTAAACCTTTACTTGTCTGTTTATTTAAAGCCATCCCTATCACCTATAGACACTAATTTGTGTAAATTATTTCTCTTATCAAAAATTTGCTTTATAAAATTATTATAATGTCACCTGCATATGCAAACAGAACTGGAATTCTTAACCCTTCAGGTGTTATATACCTCACCTTTTTCCTTTTATAATTTATTCCACATACTATCACATTAATAACTAATGCAAAGAGTATACATCTCATTGGGTATCCCTGTCTTATGCTACTGTTCATGTGCACCTTTTGGCTTAACCAGCTATTTACAAGTATTTTTACTTTATTATTACTCTACTTTGACATACGTAATTTCTTAACTTTCTCACTTATATTTTATTATATTATATTGTAATGCATTATATTATACTATATTATATTCCTTCATATTCCCCATAAGATTTCATGTTCAGTTGCATCAAATGCCTTATTAAGGTCTCCTATCATGATTTCTTGTGCCTTGTTTTCTGTTCATAATGTCATCCACAATTTCTCTATCATTGATAATTCTTAACAACTCTTCCCTGTACTATATATACTATTTTCCATATTTTCCATTTTAGTTTCAAGTCTCTTCTTAATTTGGATTATTTTCATAAATATCTTAAAATCATTATTATTCAATCCTATTGGTCTCCATTTTTTAATTGTCTTCTGCCATCCTTCTTTCTATATGAATTTAAGCATACCACTGCATAATTCTTTATACATAAAACCTTCATTTTGCCATTCATTCAAAATCTTTATATATTTATTTATGTATGTATGTATGTATGTATGTATGTATTTATTATGTATTTATTTATTTATGTATGTCCAAAGAAATAAACTCCTTAGGTGCACAATAAAGTTTTCATGTTTCATACATTTACATAATACATCACTGTTTTAGATGTTTTGGTATAACGATCTCTTTAAGAATTAAACATGTTAGTTGTTTACAGCTGTTCTTTCAGTATAAAAGGGACTCAATTTTTGTAAAAACCCACATCTGAGGAAGTGTTACAAACGTAAATGTATGTTTTAGTGTTTATGTGCTTCGTGTGTAGGATTTTATAATTTTAAGCTTCGTGTGTTAAAATAAAATGAATTTGTGAATGGTCCTATTGTCTGGAACTTTATTGTGCACCTAAGGAGTTTATTTTGTTGGAGATTTTTTGTATTTTTTAGACTCTTTGGCATTCTTCTGGTTTATTTATGTATGTATGTATGTATTTCTTTTGTCAGTCCCTTAAATTTTTATATATTTCATACCCTATTCCACCTGGTCCTGCAGCCAAATCTATTTTTACTTGTCCTAATACTTTATCTAGCTCATATAAAATAATCCCTTTTTTCAGCTCCTTATTCTCTTTTTCTGTTTACTTTTTTGCTTTCCATGTTTTTTTTTTCACTACCTTATTTTTTCCTTAAACATTTCTTATATATATTGTACTGCACTATTCACAATTTTTTCCTGAGTTATTTCTATTTCACCTTTTACATTTTTTATTTCTCTCATAACCCTACCATCTTCCTTTACTAATCCACTTAAGTAACTTGATACTTCTTTTCTTTTCTTTTTCCTTGTAAAAATGTGTTTGCTTATATAACACTTCTTGTATTTTTTTATTTACTTCATATAATTAATTTTTTCAAAGTACTTTCTATCATTATGTTCTAAATCTTCCAATGCATCAATATATGTTCTTTCATTTTTTCTTTCTCTGTTTTTCTCACATCATATTGCCACTGTAAAAAAATGTTTCATCCACCATTCAGACCAATTTTTATAAAATGTTCTCATAGTAATATTACTATTCCATAACTGTATTACTAAACCCTTTCTTTCTTCATTCCCTGCTTTCTCATTTATACTTTTCATTTCTTTGCATATGTTTATGTGTTCCTTGTTTTCCTTTATCTCTAGCCATATTGCAAGATGTTTAGAAAATCCTGTTTGAACTACCTTCCCTTCTCCTATAACTAAACCTTCTGATACTATAAAATAATCTATTTCAGTTCTATACATACCCCTTTTGAAAGTCCATGAATTTTTGTCACAAAGTTTTAACTTATGACATCGTATAACTTCTTACATTTTTCTTATATCATTTCCTTTCTATTTACTCTTGCTTCTTAAATCACATTTCAAGTCTTCTGTTATTATTCATATTTATCACTATATAGTCTAAAATCTGATTAAATCAACTCTATATATACTTTTTCCTTCCATTTAAAATCTACAGTGGTTAATATTCCCATTTTTGCTAAAGTTAAGTCTAATATAGTTACTGCTATGTATTCTAATATAATTATTTCTATATCACATGTATTAAACCACTTTAAAATCCATTTTTTCTTACTATATTCTAATACTATTCAGTGTTACAGAAAGCATTGTAAAGTGTTAGTGTTTATTTTTCCCTTGTCCTTAGATTCATGGTGTTACAAGTTCAGAGCTAATTACTAGGCTAGCTGCCTTAATGAGTCATTTTAAAGTGGCCAATTTTCCTTCCAAAGGTGAGTATCAAACACTGAACCTTGTATCTGGGAGTCAAATATCTTAACCATTATACCAATCCAACCCATCAGCTGCATGCATTCTTTTTCATCCATTCCTTTCTTTTTTCCTTTATACTTGTCCCTTTAAAATGTTCTTTTTTGTCTTTTACATTTTACCAACAGAATTCTATTTTTTTAATTATCTCCAAATTTATGTCATCTTCATCACTTATTTCAAAGCCTTCTTCTAAATTCTCTTTATTGTTTTTATCATCTAACTTTTCTTTTATTTCTACTACTTCTAATTTTTTTTATTTTGTTCACTTTCTTCTCTTTATTTTTATTTTACCTTACTCTTATTTTCATTTCTATCATCCATCCATAAATGTCCAGTTTTGTTACTTATAATATTGTTAAAAAAACACACTTCAAATCAATGATACACCTTAGAGGGGTGACAAGCCAATTCCAGAAAGTAAGCCCATGAACAATGATATACGATGTAAAGATGGATCAGTTTATCCAAAATTTAAGCTCACAATTCACTGACATATTTTCATCCAGTCACAGAATGTACTTCATCAGAATATTTGAATTCTAAACAAGATTAACCATTTTATACCACACCACTAAAATGGAATAATTAATTAGTAATTAAATGGTAATTAAAAATTAACCCATTCAAGCTAAAATCAATTAAAAATCAATAGAAAAATAGATATAACATATATGTATATATAAATATATATGAAAATAATTTTTCAGTGTATTATTATTACAATAATATTCTGATAATATTCTCAATAAATTACATCCAAATATTTGAGACAGGCAATAACACATTCCTACAAGTGATACACATAAAAAAGTCACATATAAAAATAAGTAGTGTAACATTTTAATACACAATAGTGTCTTTTATAACTTTAAGGCTTTTTGTTTTAGCACAGGAACTATGGAAGCACAATCAGTGATGCCTAGAAAATGTGTTGCATCTAATCTTAACTGCCATACTAATTATTTTACTTCAGTATAATCTTTCCATAAACCATCCCCAGGTTTATGTGGCATTTTCTCCAAAATACTAAATACAAATGTTTAAATTCAGTACATGATACAGAGTGCTTGTACAGGGCATTATTTAAATTACATTTTGAAATATCATAATCGTGCTCATAAATTATTTTTTTCAATTGCCTCTCCATTTTGCCAACATAGAAAGCTGAACAAGTGAAGCATATTGCTAAGTAAACTAAACCCTTGCTTGTACAAATCTCATCCTGTGCATAAACTACTGATTTTATACTATTATTCAGTTGAATATGTTTATTCTCCAGGATGTATTTACATTGAATACACCTACCACACTTAGTGTTTCCCCTTTATTTATTCTTTTCATATTCTGTTTCATGCATTTCTATATTTTTAATATTTTTTTCTCTTTTGAAAATAAACATTGGTCTAACTCCTGCAGTGTTTTTCACCTTGCAATAACTTGTCAAGACACTCCAGTGTATGTTTATTGTTTCTTTAACAACACTGGAGCCTGCATTGTACTGTAATGTAAAGACCCTAACATAGTTGTTATTATTTTCAGTTAGCCCCCCGATTCTGTCCGTTATTTGATTGAGTTAGTTACTTATATTTTTCATCTGTGTCATATGTGTAGCTCTACGACTAAATAAGGGGATGGAATTCTGGAGATGGATGTTACTTTTATTTTTCTAGGAATTTAAACCAACCCACAATAGGGGAAGATAGTTTTCACCTAAGCCTTTAGAGACCTCTTCACAGATAGCCCTTATCAAGTACTGGGGCTATTGTCTCTCAATGAACATAGATTCAAGCTTGGCTCTTTCAATATCAAATGACTCTCTGTCTGAAACCATGCATACCGCCCTCGCAAATTGTTCATTGACAAGGCTTTTATTTAAAAGAAAAAGGGTGGATACTCTTGTAGTGCAAATAGTTGTTGGAAATCGTAGGTTTCCTGAAGATGTTAGATGAAAGCCATTTAACCTTTCAATAATAGTGATGTCCAAATAGTTTATTTCATTGTATTCTATATTATGAGTAAATTACAAAAATGGGGTGGATTGATGGATATACTTGATAATGTCTGGGATGACACATGTATCACCTAACCATAGGATAAATATATCAACCAAATGTACCAATGTATTTAAAATATGGAGATGTGAATGCATCCTGTCATTCCCAAGTCAACATTACCAAATTGGAAAAAAATGGTGGCACAAGCTGCCCCCATAGCCACTCCCTTTATCTGTTTGCAAACTTCACCCTTGTACCAAATATAGTTGTTTTCCAGGGTTATCTTCATAAATTCCATAAGCATTTTGACTTGCTTCATAGCTAGAAAGTCAAAATTAAGCATGGCTTGTTAAAATAATTCCAACTTGGTCTCTTGGGTGGATGTATGAAAGAAGATCAACAGCATCCACTGTTAAAGACACAATGTCTTTGTCCCATAGGTTAGGCTACAATCTAAGTAAAAATGTCCAAGAATCATGGATCATGTGAGTTTGTAAATCCTGTACTGATTTTAATATTCTGTTGATCATTATTATAAACAGCTAAGTTTTTGAACCTGCTGCAGTTACTATTAGTCTAAGTGAGGGGAGGGGGGAAATTAAATTCTTATGTATTTTCAGAATTCCAAAAGGTATTGAGTAATTGGGGTTCTTTAAGAAGTTATAAACATCAATGTCAAAGACATGCTGTGACATACAGTCCTCCATATATCACTCAGTTTTATAATAGGATAGCTGTACCTCATTAATGGATGCAGAAGTATGTTGCTTAGGTTATATGGTATATAGCAATATATGTGTAGTACAATGTTTGTTATGTTAATTATAGTGTGATTACTTTGATGTGAATGTAAATTTGCCTGTGTCACAAATGATAATTCAATATAGGTGTTTGAAAAAAAACCCTTCCCATAACATGTTTAACATCTTACTCACTTACTTACTAAGTTAGATTGTCAAGTAAAACAACTCACCCACCTTTATCAGGTCACCCACCTTTATCAGGTTTCATTATCTGCATAGAATATTTTTTTTATATCTTTGAGCAACCAATATTCATCACTTTTTAAATTATAATTATTTGTCTCATGTTACCCTGAGCATATTGATTGTAAATTTCATGTTCACAAGTATTAGAAAAAAACCTGAACTGTAGAGTTAGACATAGGCATAGCTATACATTTTTTCTTATTTTATTTCTATTTTCAAAATACTCAAAAGATGTTCAAATTGTAATCAGTTTTCTAATAAATAATGTGAATTCCATTAGGGTATCTTCCAAATTATATGTTGACATAGGAAGAAATGTAAAACCCTTCTATAATAGAGAAAAGTATTCATAAGTTATAGTTAAACTACAACTGTTTATTGTAAAATTAGTATGTTTAACAAACACAGGATCATTACCAGAACTGGGTACAAATAGGTTATTCCATGGTACAATCATCTCTGCCTCCATTGACTCCTGTTAATCCCCCTCCCCCTTTTGTGCTGGCCTCATCTGTATTTGCCCCCATATGTCAGATTTTTGTGACTCTCTCTCTTTTCTCCTGTTGGGTTGTGTTTTGCTTGCCAGTCTCTTTGAACTACTGAGAGGAGGAATTCTACAGGGTTAGTAATATCATAATTAATATAATTCTCACCATCTTGTTGGAATATATAATGTCTAGGTGCCAAATATTGGGGAACTCCCATGTCTATGTAGAATCCCTACCATCAGGATTCTCTATTTGTGTATAGGTAATTTTGTTTAAAACCTGCAAGGGAAAGGGTTCACCCATTCATATTGTGATTTGTCTCTCACTAATTCTTTATTTTTCCTATCTTTGACTTTGTTAACATAAGAATCCATCCTAAAAAGTAAATTATCATGTTCAATGGATTAAGAAAAAAATAATAAATTATTTTTAATCATATTTTGAAAATGTTCTACTTCTATTAATAGCCCTTCAATAATAACCTTATTATTCTGTATAATAAGAGCCAATAATTTGAGCCCTTGTTTATTAAGCAACTCAACCACATCTTGATGAAATGTGGTACCTGGCATTACACCATTAGGAAATTTAAAATATCTGAGTCCTTTTGAGACCATACATTCTTGAATATGTTCATTTAAGAGTAAATTATCTAATTGCATGCTACATAACTGGAAAAGTTGTTTTTTTTCTCAATGGTAGAAATTAAGCCAACTGCCAAATTATGATGGCACTCAGCTCACAACTAAAAACCTTTGTTTAACCAATCATTGAAGTTAAAGGAATCATTTTTTTTCTTAATGTTGCAGCTGGTAAACCCATATGAAAAGAATCTACTCCACTACATGGAATAGAATTAATAACAGTACCTTTTGTTTGTAATTGTATGGTGGTGTTTGGTCAGTGGAAAGATGCATTGTTAGAATCCAATGGTAAATCTTTTTAAACTTGTGGTGTCCATTTCCAAGTTCTCATTACAGAAGATTTGTTTTTTCCCTACCATGCACTTTGTTAATAAAATCAGTGAGAACCCTGACCAATTTAGTCAATTCTCCCATAACTTGGGATACACTATGAGTGAAGTATTTGGTGCCATCCATGGCATGAAATTCCAGGGTAAATAAATGAATACTTTCAGTCATTGGCTTGGCCACTTCCTCCATACCATAATCCAGTCACAAACCAAAAACAAGTAAATGCAAAACCAACACCATTAAAAAACACATTCCAAATCAAGAATCCTTCCTTAGAGTGGTGATAAGCCAACTCCAGAAAGGAAGCCTATTAACAATCATATATGATATACAAATGGACCATTTTATTCAAAATTTAAGCTCACAATTCAGTGAAAGTGTTTCATCTAGTCATAGAATGGACTTCATGAGAATAAATGAATTCTAAACAAGATTACTCCATTTATACCACATCACTAAAATGATGCAATTAAATAATTAACTCATTAATGCTAATATCAATTTAAAAATATATAGAAAATATATATCTATGTATCTCTATGTTTATATATATATATATATATATATATATATATATATATATATAAATGTGATTTTCAATTTATTATTAGAATATTGTTCTAATAATATTCTCAATAAATAACCAAATATTTGAGACCGACAATAAAAATACTCCTACAAGTGCCAAACATATAAGAGTTATGTATAAAAATAGGTAGAGTTTGAGGACAAAGTTTCAAACAGATCAAGGTGGCAGGGTGGCTATGGAGGCAGCTTGTGTCCAAATTTTTCCAGTTTGGTAATTTATTATGCTTGGTGCATGTATATATATATATATATATATATATATATATATATATATATATATATATATATTTTTTTTTTTTGTCTATTTTTAACAGGTTCCTGATCTAAAAGTCTATTTAGATTATTAATAATAAAAAGCCTTGAGCCACTGAAATTTATCAAAGGTAGCTTTCTGGTTCAAAACCTAATTGAAGATATTTTTGGAAAAATCTTAAACAGAACACATTTAGAAAACACCTATGCAGCATTTTTGCTTCAAATACTTCATCAGATTCATCTCCTGTTGTGCATTACAATCTATGCCGACTTTTATGAGGCTAGTTCATGTCCTCTTTTACAGGGCTGACTCAAGCTGTTTCTTTTGTGTTTTAAACAAGTTTCCTTTTTTCAAAATAACATCAATCAGGAAAATATGTTTTTGATTACACCCCGGGTATTAGTAGACACCTACATGTTACCTTTTCAAGAAGGTAGATTTAGGCATCATGTTCCAGACCTTTTTTAGTGTTTACCTGTGTTGAATGGTCTAGTTTTCTGTATTACAGTGTTTGGAGAGTGTGTGTGTGTGTGTGTGTGTGTGTGTGTGTGTGTGTGTGTGTGTGTGTGTGTGTGTGTGTGTGTGTGTGAGGGGGGGGGTGGGTGTGGTTGCCTGCTGTCTGTAGATTACTGTCTGATTTGGGTTTGTTTGTTTTGGTACAAGTGTTGCTCTGGTAGGAAGATCCAAACTGTTCAAAATACAGAAAAAGATGACCAAAGCAAAAAAAACATTATCAGCATTGTCCCTCTGTATGCGATCCCAAACTTAGTCTGGAGTGTATCAATAAAAAGACATACAGCATTCTGAACATGGTGCTTGCATTCCTGTTATTGAGGGCAAACACGTTTTCTGTGCATTTTCTTTAAAAGATGTGAATTTGCTTGTCGTTTAGTTAGGCATGTATCTGTCTTAATAAAATTAAGGTAAAAAATCATTATATTAGAATTTGTTGAGCAGCTTGTAGTTAAAAAACTTAGTATGTACAACATTTAGGAACCTGGAAGTGCATGAGAACAAATGTTAGCTGAAAAGTATTAAGTAATTCATGCATGATATGCTGTTTGCTATGAGAATGAGCATCACCTACTAAAATAAGTATGAACCATCTTAAAATATTTTAAGAACCGCAATCATTAAACCTTAAAGGGAATAATTTGTGTGGATTCATTCTGTCTTGCTGACCTTGATATTTTGTAGATGAATGCATTCCTTAGTATGCTGGAGTTGTGTCTTCAGTAATAAGGCTGTTTGCTTGTTTACATTAGGGAAATTTGGTGAGCCCCTCATGTTTATTTATTTATTTTATTTTATTTTATTTTACATTTGTTGACCGGGCTAGTCTAGCTAGAGATATTTCCATTTTCAGTAGAGGCCCGAGGAGAAAAGCTCCGCAGAAGTACAAATTAATACATATGTAAAAAATCAACATACATAGCAAGAAAACAATTAGTACATAGGTTAGTAATAGCAAAAACAGCAAAATTCTTCAAAACTCTTCAAATAAATTAGTACAACAAGAAAGAGTTACTACCACACACAGAGAAATTCAAACAACATTATACAGGATAAAAAAAAAACTTATAGATAAGGATACAAAAATAAGAGGAAATAAAAGTAGAGTAATAAGAATTAGGTAAGGAATAGGACGGGTTAGATGAGAAGAGAGCACGTTAAGATAATTAACAGGTAAGGAAGCAAGGCGAAGGTGAGAGGGGAGAAGAGAGAGCTAGGTGGAAAAAAGAGTGAAACAAGAAGTGAGAGAGATAGTTTTAGGTAAGTAGTAGTAATAGAAAATTAATCGGGTTTACGACATGAACATCATGTCACAGGGTCTATTTTCTGTGGTGCTTGGTGTTTTCCACCAGTGTTCTAGCTGTCTTTCATTGTATCTTGTGTCCTGTCCAGGTGTAGCTTCCTGCTGAAAGAAAGGGTCTTGGATTTGATTATTGGAGATTAAATTAGTGCCAGTCTGGGAACATGGAGATGGGTGATGGCTTGGCATCATCATCTGACTTGAGGCTTTACTGACCATGGATTGAGGTTCCAGGATGAATGGCTGCTGGTAGAGGGCTGTGTCTCTTCATTCCTGTTGGTGATTAGTTGTTATTTTATTGAGTGAATTGACATAAAATAAGGATACATTTAATTGAACAATATACATTCCATTCTTCTTTCTTTTCATGGATGGCAATTTTATTTCCTTCCAATGGGCCAATTTCAACAGTATTCAGACTGTGAAACATAAATCCTGCATGATTAGGACATTCAGTTGACTAATGGATTTCTCATGATATTGTTTATTTTTGACAGGGGTTGTGCAATATGTCTTCTAAACTTGTTAATCATTTCACGGACATAAAAACAATTGCAGTCACAGGATCTGCATTTTGCTTTGTATATCACTCTATTGGTGTTGCAGTTCCTGTTTCAAGCAACAGCATTTTTACCAGAGACAGGGAATGAAAATGGTCCCCAGTATTGAATACACATTTATCTTTGCCACACATATAGTATATTGTATGGTACAGGCTATTTGAGATTTTTCCTAGAGAATATTAAAATGTTTTAAGTTCCTCATAAATAAACATACTAGTCTATAGCTCCTTCCTCAGTTCACAGGTAAATAATTTTTTCTAATTTCAAAGATTCGCCAATAGACACAGTTTTGTTCTCTACTACCTGGATCATTTAATATGGAAGGGAAAAGGACACACTACAATAGATATACACAACTGCAATCAAACAAAAAAGCAATATAAGACATATAAACCAAGAAATTTACCATTCCCACACAGCAGTGTGAAAAAGGCTACTCAAGGGAGTTTTCTCAGGAAAACCATAAAATGTTTTCTTTACATCACTTCTCCCTCAGTTCATATAGCATCCTTCTGTCCTAAACAGAATGTTTCCTATGCAAGGAAAATGCATATTAAGAAACTAATGTAAGTATGCACACTGTGATTAAAAAAAAAGAAAACAAGTAAAGGAATACAAATATATATTTCTATATCTATCTATCTATCTATCTATCTATCTATCTATCTATCTATCTATCTATCTATCTATCTATCTATCTATCTATCTATTTATCTATCTATATCCAGATTCACTTTAGAAGCTCAAAATCTTGAAATATCAAATTTCAGAATCTCGAGCCCATAAAGTGGAAACCTGAAAAGCACGAAAACCCAGAAGCGCGAAATTCAAAATCTTGCATATCGCAGATGTTAAACTAGCGCTTCTGATAGATGCATATACACACCTTCCTCCCCACACACAAACACACACCCTGTCCTACATAAAAACCTCCCACCCCCCTACTTAAATATACTAACTTAAGGTCGCACTACATACACAAACCTACAAAACTCCACCACACAAGCTACATTCCCCTTGCACACACACATTACAGTAACAAAACACACCAACACATACTACAGACTCTACCCAAAACCCTTAAAACATAAACACTTCCCTGAATTCATAACCACAGTGCAACACCAGAAGTGCTAATTCAACATCTCCGATATGCGAGGTTTTGAATTTTGCGCTTCTAGGTGTTCATACTTTTCAGGTTTCCACTTTATGGGCTCGGAATTCTGAAATTCAATATTTCAGGATTTCGAGCTTCTAAAGGGAGCATGTATATCCACATACATATATATATATATATATATATATATATATATATATATATATATATGTAGAGAGAGAGAGAGAGAGAGAGAGAGACCTTTCCTACACAGCAGTCTACAAAAGAGGCTTATAGGATGAATTTTCTAAGGAAAGCATATGCTGGCACACAGATGGGATACCAGCATCTCAGTTGTAGTCTCAAATGTACCAACACTACAAGAAACATTGGGTATTCCAGGATGCACTAAATATTTTGTGAAAGTGTTATACAGAGTATAGTTAATTTAGAGTTATCTTCCAGAGCTGCAACTAGGTTGGGGCAAAGAAGATGGCTACTCTGAATACAAGCTGTTAGAGGAGTTTATTGGGCAGTTGGCAACAGGAATAGAGTGGGTGACATCATGGATTTTTAAGCTAAATGTATTTGGAAAGTTAGTATGTTAGTAACTTCAAAAAGGAGCTTACATAAATTCTTTGCTATAGTTCCATAAATTTGTTCTGTGGTCCTCAACTTCAGGGAAGACCGTTTTTGGGGTTGGCAACTTCAGGTGAAGGAGAGTACAAGGATATATTTTCTATAAATCTTAGGTTAATGCTATTGACAGTAGCAGGATTAGTTGAGTGAGAGGTAAACACTCTATCAAGGAAGAAAAATTATAATCTTAGGAATTACTGATGAAAAGTGTCCAGGTTGTTCAGTCATGGGTCCTGACATTTTTGCTATCTGCTAGATCAAAATGTCAAGCCAGAATGGATGGATTGTCTTTATACCAATATAGGAAAAAATGTATAAAGTCATGTAGTCATATCAAGGTCATTAATCTCTTCTGGCAGCTCTGGTCTTTGAATGTTTTTATTCCTCCCTTTGTTTCCCCAAGTTAGTAGCTCTCTCATGATTAATGTCTCTGTGAAAACTGTTTGTTAACTGATTTATTCTACATTTGCATCCAAGTATATGATAAAAGCCAACTCCTCTACAGGTTGTCAAGGTGAAATTTATGAATTGTCAGGTGCTCAAAGCAAAAGACGCAGAAGAACATAGCCTTAATCACTGTTTTCTGTAATAAATTATTGCTAGTATGATTTCTAAGCATGTGCTGGCAATGATTCCCTTGTTTTTTGGAGACTTTTCTCTTCTTCAAGTTGATGCTGTCAAGGAGTTGATACACAAAGATTGTGTGTGTGTGTGAGAGGCTTGCCTTTGACACTAGGGTTGCAGAAACTGTTTGCAGTTATTTTTTTTGCCATTATGTGATTCAGGCATTATTTTTCCATTTTAGTGATGCCTGCAGTTTTGTTGTACATACTAGAACTGATAAAAACCTCACTGGTGCCCATTCGCCCTTTTACTCGGCATTCTTTTCCATCCATAATACTGACTAATTTGGACTATTTTGACCCCCTGTATAAAACAGGCAGTGTCTCCAAAATATGATTTGACATATGCTTATAATGTTTTCAATTAATTATACTGAATCAATAAACTAAAGTAGAAGCTGCACTTGAATTTTACTCCAAGTTTTCATGCCACAATATTTAAAAACAAGAGATATCTCACTTCTGTAAATGAGTATATTGCCTTTTTAGGGCTGAATTCAAGGCCATAACAACACTATGCATGTATGTTTTTGATAACTTTATTCTTTGTTATTCTGAAGATAACTGATTTAAAAAAAAACTATGT
This sequence comes from Protopterus annectens, assembly GCF_019279795.1. Lineage (NCBI taxonomy): Eukaryota > Metazoa > Chordata > Ceratodontiformes > Protopteridae > Protopterus > Protopterus annectens. Next base: position 1,245,988,564 of record NC_056744.1, on the reverse strand, counting down.
TTCAGAAGTGCTATAATCTGAAAACTGCTAATGGCCATTTGGACTTTACATTTATCATACCTATAAATGCTACTGTCTCTATGTTGCTGTAAGATTTTTGGATAATTAGCCTTATGCACTTTACTGCATAGCCTAATATCACTAAACATAGGTGGGCACAACAGCATGTAAAATGTGTGGATAGCAGTTTCGTTTTATCATTTAAAATAATAGAAGATATATTATCGGGAAATAACTATTGTGGGCATTCAGAAACCATCAGCATGTGTGTAAGGTGGACCTGCATAGTGAGCACATATGTGCCATGTAGTGTCAACTCTAGGACACATATCACAAAAATCTCTACTGTGAGTACCATATTGAAATAAGTGCCTAGTGACATGCAAGTGAGAGACACATCAGACGTAATTGTGGTAAGGCAATACAGAACAATGACATAGAAACATATAAATATTTTATGATGAGCCATCTCAGTCAGAGGTTCTGTGCTCATCATTTTTTGATGAACAGATTGTCCATGCAGTGATACTAAGAATAGCATTAGTTACAGCTGAACTACAGTTAGCTACTTACTTAGTGTTAGTGTCTGCACTTCATTGACAGTGAGTGCAGTCTTGCATGCTGCAACCAACAATATTGAAGTAATCCATCTTTGTTTGTCTTAAATAGCAACATCTTCATGAGAGGGACAAAGACATCATACAGGAGCTAAAAGACATGTGCCATCTACTCACAGAAGCAAGTGGAATGCATGAAATGTCTATCCCATTAGGTGATAATGTCTGTGTATCATTAACTATACTTGGCACAGTGATTCTTACACCCACCTTCCACTCTCTGCCTTATGACTCCTGCACCAGTTCCTTGATGACATGCTGCAGTATATAACATAATGGTTAAGGTGTTTATCTTGCAAACACAGGGTGCAAGGTTTGATTCTACAAGGGGATAATTAGCTAGGCTTAAAATAGCCCATATGAGCAGTTAGCCTAGTTTGAACCTAGTGACATGCTGTGCGCTGCAGTATGTAGATGAGCATATGTGTTTCTTAAAGACTTCACAGGAGAGGAATACTAAGATATTAGGGGTTATTGACTAGACCCACATTGTCATCAAGTCATCACTTGCTTCACATTTTATATGATATATCAGTTAGATGGGTTTCCACACAGTCAATTTCCAGGTGGTGTGTTATTCACAGGACTTAAGAACCAATGTATCTGAGCACTGGCCAGGCAGCTCCCATGATTTGCACATCTAAATAGCCTGAAACATAACTTAACAAGACCACTGAAGTCACTGTTTAACCTTAACCTCCAGACAGACTTTGTGCAAAGCAAGTAGAATACTGCAGTGGTCATCCCTCTGTATAAGGAAGAACTGACAATGGAGCCCAGGAACTACAGACCCATATGTCCGACTAGTCTCATATGCATGGAAATGGAAATAATTGATAGGCACATAGAAAACCTTCAAACACTAGATCCATCCCAGTTTTATTTTGTCAAGGACAGATCATCATCTTTTTTGAGAAGGTCAACAAGGCGATGGATGAGTGCAAAATGGTGCACACTGCCTATACGGACCTAGCTAAGATATTTGATACAATACCCCACTCAGACATTGCAACCAAACTCATGAATATAGTGTTGTTGGCACTGTTCACTGTGTTGCATGCAAGGGAAAAATATTTCAAATGATCCTCTAAAATCTGCATATTTTAGTAGACTGTAGTAGCACTCAGCATACCTCTCAACTGCCCAGATTTTCACAGAATGTCCAGATTTTTGCCACATATTTTTTGGTCTGTTCCTCATAAAATTTGTGGTTTTCTGGCAAATCACTGAGGACTGAAGTCCCCAAGTAATGATAAACACTTGAGTTTCAAACTTCATATCCTTCAGAAAATACATTCTAACACACATCCTGTTATTCTAGCAAATTTCAGTTTTACAAGAGCAATATTTAAAATCTGTCCTATTTTTGGGTCTTTGTTCCCCTGTTATTTTAGGCTTTGCCCAGATTTCTTGTGCTAAGAGATTGAGAGGTATGGTACTCAGAAATAAAAATAATTTGTTTTGAAGTCAAACCAAAAAGTACTCTTTCAAAGTTAAGGAATGAGGACCACAAAGAAGAGGTCCTATCTCAAAGTTGAATACCAAAAAAAAAATCTTCCAAAACCCTTCTGCTTTTAATTGTAACAGACTGCTTGCTACAATTATAAAACATGTCTTGCTACATTTAAAATATCTTAAGCGGTGACATCAAATACAGTATTGCCATTCGTTTCTGAATCCTGATACTGCACTACCGGCCTATCAGATTTTGAATATTACACCTCCTAACACATTGTACCCAAGGCATATACCCCCTTTGCCTTGCCCTAACAACCACTTTGCATTAGACCATTACTAGATTCATTACATGAGAAGTAAATAAAGTAAAATTTGAGGATGCATATAGAAATGTGTAAAATTTAGAGATAATAAATTATTGAGAATGGTTTATTTGTTTTTAATAAGACATAAACAAAATTAATATGGCCTCCTTCGATATCCTTTAATAAAACAAAACAGTTGAATTTGGATAAGGTACAACACAGAGTCACAAAACTAATGGGTGGACAAGAGACAATATCGTACAAAGCCTTTTAAGGACCTTTTTCATGGGAATGTCTAGATGTTCTGATTCACTTAACCTAGTACCTATCAGAAAAAAAAAAACAGAACCAATAATGGTTCAGAGAAACAGTGGTTGATGAACAGAATGTCCTACTCCACTGTGTAAAAATAGATTTGTGAAAATGTAAGCACTTTCAATGTGGCCATGGAAGTTTTATTGGGAATCATTGTTATGGTTCTTAGATAGGCAAAATTGGCAAAATGCATTCCCTGTGAGGTATTGTATTTTATTTAATAACTTCCTAGTTCCCTGTGTATTGTATTGCATCCATTGTATTAATCCCAACACCTACTCTGGAGAGAAATCCACACTGCAGTCTCAGAATTAACATACATTATCTCTGTACCTTGTAATGAAGGAGTACTCTGAAATACCACAACCTTGGAATCAGTATATTTTATCTCTAATGCTCTGAGATACTGCAGTCTCAGAATTAGTATATGTTATTTATATATCTTGATGTATGGGGGATATCTTAGATACAACAGTTTCAGAATCAGTATGTATTATTTCTATTCACCAGAGTAGGAGGAATACTTTCAGACATCAGTGTCTCAAAATAAGTGTATATCATTTCTAGACCTTGAAGTAGGGAGAATACTCTGAGATACAACAACCTTAGAATAAGTTGTTCTTTTACTCTAACTTGCATTTAAAGTCTCACTGGTCTGAGGATCACAATGGGCACTCCCCACAGATATAGCTAGTGTATTGCCAGTATTAAATTTTAAGTTAACCTGAGAAAAGAAAAGCAACCACAAACCAAGGAAAATCTATTCAATTTTCCAGTCTTTCTGCAACTTTTAAGAGACTGCTTGAAATACTTAGGCAGTAGCTGCATATGATCAAATTGGTAATTCACGGCTTTATTCTATGTAATAGGGAGGAAAGTGAGTCAGTATGCTAATAACTAGCATGCTGTTTCACTACTTGGTTCAGGAAGGTTCATTCTGTTACAATTAGATTAAGATAATTAGTTTTTCAGTACACTAGCTGTGCTCAGGGATAGCAATAGGTGAAATGACACCCTAAGTGAAGGACTCCATGGTGTTACATGAAGCTCCCCACTGTCCCTTACACGCACACACACACACACACACACACACACACACACACACACACACACACCATTGCCACCCCCCTAGTTCCTCCCTCCAGCACACCTCCCCATATCACCTATATTACTTATTTCTACATTTTTGTACTTTTTTGTACCATTTTGTATTTTGTCTTACTCCTCAGTGTTTTTCCTGCATTCTTTCAATACACCACAATAGACCCTGCCAGCACTGTAATAATTTGTAGGAATTAATATAATTGAGAGAGGGGGTTAGGGAACCCAGTAGACATGAGGTTATAGATGTTGTGAGGAGAATTTTAAACCAATTTTCTAACCTTTTGATCCAGTGATGGTCTGAACAAAAACAATGAGAAAAGAAAACATTTTTTTTTTCTTTCAAGGAAGAAATAATTTGTCTGGCAAAATGGCAATTCACAATAAAGTAAGAAGACAAATGCTTGCCACCCCAATGGGGGCTAGATTAGCCCCTGTTTTTGCTAACATCATCATATTATGATGGGAACAGGAATACTTCAAACCTCACCAATTGTGTCAGAAGGTGGCTTTCCATAAGAGGTTTACTAATGGCCTGTTTATCATGTGGAAAGGGTCTAACGATGCATTCATTGAACTACTTGAATGGTTTAATTCGAGCACCCCTTTTTTGAACTTCACTAGTAATGGTTTTGAGATGTCCATTAATTTTTTGGACATCAATTTGACTTTCAATGTATGTGTTGGTTGAATTGAGAGTAAGATCTACAGGAAGGAAACCTTTGTGAACAACTATTTAGATATATATAGTCAACATCCACATCACATCAGGAAGGGAGTGGTGAAGTGACAGTTCATATGGCTCAGTAGATTAAAGAGCAATGATAAATTTTTTGAGGAAGAAACAGAAACATTAAATCATTTCTTCATAGTCAGGGACTATGCTTCTGACTGGCTAGCTACCATCATTGGTGAAATTCATTTGTTACAGACCGGAAAAGCTAAACCAGTCCTTGGAAAGGACCAGAACAGTTGTTCATTGGCCATCGAGGAGATTAACACCCCTCAGACTAGTCTTCCAATTGGCTATAGGGGCTTCTTTCCACTCCCCATCACCATTGATATGACTATTATCAGAGATATCTTCAAGAATAACTGGAAAATAATTTTAGGCAAATGGGATGTTGCAAGAATTGTAGGAGAACACCTGATTTTTCACCTACAAAAGGGTGAATTCTGTCAAATCCATTCTAGAAAAACAGAATGGATGGAAAAGAATTGGAGAGGATACCTTTGTTACTTTTAAATGAGGCAAATGCAAGCAATGCTGCTTTAACTCGAATGTGTCATTTAAATATGAATATTTTTGCATACCGAAGTGAATGCAATGGAGTGGGTGTGTGACAGGTACTGTAACACATTCCCTGCATTGTGAAAGTGTCATACAGCACTTTACAATAAAGAAAAGTGTCCATGGACACATACCTCTCAACCTCTTACAGCAAGAATTCTGGACAAAGCCATTTATTAAAACTGGGACAAAAGCCCAAAATAGGGACAGGTTTTAAATATTGCCCTTACCAACTTAGAAAGCTGACAGAATGACAGGTTTTGCATTAGCATGGAATTTCTGAAGAGTATGTCACCTGAAACTCAAATGCCTGTCATGCTTTACTAACTGCAGTCTATAATGTTTTTTTTTTTATTTCATTAAAGTTTAAGCATAGCTGAGCAGGTTTGCACTGTGCAGAGCTCTGCTCAGCAGTCCTTAAACATAGCAAGAAGTTATATAGAAATGTATAGATAAAAGTTTTACAGCTGAGTGGTTAGAATAATGGCTTCATGTGCAGTAGGTGTGCAGTTCGAATACCAAGACAGGCCATTCAGCTTTTACATTGGAAAGCATTTTTGTATTAATATTAATTTTATTTACCGATGTAGTTGTTATTGACATTTGCAAGGAACACATGCCAGACATCTATAAACAGAAACTGGATGCTTTTATTATTTGTCAAAAAGGCCAAGTTTAAGCATAGCTGAGCAGGTTTGCATGGCATGGCACTCACCAATGCTTAAACAAAAATAAGAGGTATATACAGCAATCTAGCAGCAGATCCTCACTGGCTGAATAGTTAGGGTGCTGGCACTTGTGCATTAGGTGTAAGGGTCGAATCCTGACCATTCAGCTTTTTACACATGATAGGGAAATGTAAATGTTTTTTTGTTTTGTATACATTGAAATATGTTGACTGTGGTGGTCCAACTTGAGCAGAAGCCCATGTGCAGTGGAGACCCAAGTATAAAAGCCCCATTTACACACAAGTGTCCAATACATTAAAGTTACTGGAACAGGTAATGTAGTGAAATGCATAAGTTTAGGAGATTTAATAAAATAGATGCACCTAAGAATGAGGTAACATTAATGAACAATACGTAACAATACTGTTGTATATATCTAAGCAGTATTCAGCTCACTTAAGTGGATTTGCACACTGCTAAGCACCGCTCAGCATTTGCCACTTTAAGCACTGCTCAATTCAGCTTAGCGGGTTTGCGCACTGCTGAGTTTTGCACAGCATTTTCAAAACTGGGCTGATGATGGCAAAGGGCAGGAATATGGCCTTATTTAAACCACACAGGTGGGAATATAGGGAGAACCTGTTAGAGTTTGATCCCTGTAGGAGTTATTGCAGGTGCTGGTGAAGGAGCACACGTTTGGGTGCAGCACTGGGGTATTTTGGAGTCCACGGTCTTGGCTGGGCCCCTTGTAAAGAACCATGGCATCAGACTGCTGTAGGGCCAGTACCAGAGCTCAGAATACAAGGATGAGGCCCGGGACTGTCTGGCAATTGAGCTCACCAATGCCACTGGCATTTCCCACAGTGGAGAGCAGGTCCATTACCATTATGAAGACCTCAAATGGAGGAAGGGGGCTCTCTTGGCCCAATGGATGCAAGATGCTTGGGCCCAGAATGCCCCAGAAGTTTGTAAGCATTTGACTTGTTGCTTTATCAAATTGTAGTATGAATGCCTGATAGACAGGTATGCATAATGGTGTATTTTCTCCCTACAGCTGCAGAGCAGAGGGCTCATAACACTGAGGTCCATGTCAGATGACTGGTGAGGCTGCACCAGCAGTGTGGTGAGTACAGATATAACTTGCAATACATATATATATATATATATATATATATATATATATATATATATATATATAGTCCAATAAATAAGAAAATGTAATTGTTTACTGCTGTTAGGTATAGTGTGTTCTGAGTGCACTGAATAAATGTGTTGTTAGACAAATGTTACTATAAGTAACTAATGCCAGTACTGTGTTATACAGATGAAGGCAGCAAACAAGCTACTATTGATGAAAGGAAACCAACACTTTAGTAATACTGTGTAGGAATGAATCTGTTAATAAGCTATACTGTGCTTGCTACTGTGAAAGTAATAAATGGCATACATTCTTCATCTACAGAATATGCAATACAACTGAATGTAGAAATTAGAATGAATGTAATAAACCACTGTGTCATGTTACCCACAATAAAGCTTATTCCATAAACTGTTGTGTTTAATCTGGTCTGTTGTTGAAGAAATACAAGTGTACAGGTGCTACACAGAAAATGTGGCTATGACAGCATGAAGTCACTGAGGTTTGTCTGCTAAGCAGCTGTTATGCCAAACTGTAGATGTGGAGCTGTAAGACAAGATACAAGGAAAAATGATATATGTTCTGCACTAAGACCTGAAGCTTGAATAGTAATGTGTAATGTATTAGTCTGTGTTCCCTGCAGTACTGTCTTATATTAACCTTTGCATTTCAGCTACATGCATTCCTGAATGTAGGTATGTTGATGCAGGCAAGTATGAGACTGTAATAGGTGGAGACTGCAAATATATGATGTGCAAATATATATGGGTTGGGTATGTAACCCAGCACCCTGCCGTGGTCTGTACAGATCACACATATTCACATCCACTAGGGTTAAATATGTACACCTGCATTCAAAGTATCAATGCACAGTTTACTATCTATCATGAATGAATATCGGACATGTGTGTTCAACTGTCACTGCAGTCTTCTGTGACACTACACTTATATTACAAGGTTAGACTGTGTAACCAAGTGAGTTTTAGACATAAATCAGTCAAGCAGCAGACAGCAATGCCCCAGCAGCTCAGTGTGATAACCAATAGATATATGTTATTAAGTTTTGCACACACAGACCACCGTTTGAATCCCAGGACTGGTACGAAGACGTATTTCTAGTTACACACAAGTAATCCCGAGTATTTGTAGAAACTGTCAGGTAGTGTTAACAGATATTTTCTCCAAAAGGATCACAAGTAAAGAAATGTTTGCATTAGCTGTATGAAGGGTATACTAATAAACCATGTACAAATGTTCCATTGTCCAACCCCATGCCTACAAAGGACAGCAGGATAGGTATATAGACCATGCACTCTTCCTTATACATGTCTCTCAAGTCTCACGCTGTCAAGGCTAGTGATCATCAGTGCAGGGTGCACCTTTTAAGTCATATATGTAATCCTGTCATATACGAGTCCCCTCTACTCATTTATTTATTATTTATTTATTTATTTGCAGTTGGTTTACCAGGATAGTCCATTGGGCCAAAAGAACCCGCTTTCAATGGAGTCCTGGGGAGAAAAGCTCCAAATACAGACAAAAACAAGTACATGCAAAAATTACAATAATACTTATACAGAGTAAAAGATAAAAACATTTAATACATTTAGGTTCAAAAATTCAAGAAGCATTCAAAACAATGCAATCTGATGTGGAATAAATGTCAGGGGAATAAGTTAAAAGAGTAATGTTTTATGCGTTCAAAAAGTTGTATAGACTTGCATTACAGGGTAGGTATTCTAAGGGAATGTAAGCTTAGATAGGAAGAGTTAAGTATCATATATGGGAAGAAGAATGGGAAGAAGAATGGGATAACATAGAATTATGAGGGGAGGGAGCAAGAACAATCCCATTGGGATCTTAGGTATGAATGAAGAGATTTTTTGAACATGTACTGGTTAGAGGAGGTACGAATGGATGGTGGAAGTGAGTTCCAGAGACGAGCAAGGGTAAAAGATAGTAGGTGCTTACCTGGGGGATGAGATGGTTTATGTACTTGTAGTAGGTTTTGATTGTTAGACCTTAAGACTCTGTTAGGTAGGTGCATATTGAAGGCGGAAGACAGGGAGGGACAGAGAGAGGGGCTAAGGATGAGCTTGTAAGCAAAAGTCAGCTGTATATATATGAGTTGGTTCGGTAATTCGAGCCAGTTTAGTTTATGGAGAGAGGAACAGTGATGAGTAGTGGACCTATGGCTATTGGCGAATTTGGCAATTTTGTTATAGCAGGAGGAAAGCTGTTTTTTTAGAGAAGTCTGAAGATTGGTCCATAATGGAGCCCCATAGAGAAGAGAGGGGATGAGAAAAGAGGAAGCGAGTGTGATTTTGGAAGAACTTGTAAGGTATTGGTTCTGACGGTATAGCATACTCATGTACTTAGAGTTGTCACAGTTTGCCCCATAGCATTACAGGTTGACAGATTAACAGGTATGTACATGCTACAGTAGCAATAGGCCTCAGGTAGATGTAAAGTGATGGCAGACCTGTAGAGTATTGAGCAGTACTGTTGTGAAAAATATAGCCTATACAGTTGGTAATGAAATGTCCCCCCCCCCTCCTTATCTGCATCAGTAATAATTATTCATATACTATGGATATGTTGTTCTCAAAATCTAATGTTAGGATTTGTGTACTATTATTATTCATATATTTAAATGGTTGCCTACTAACATACCTTGTTCAAATTCCATTGTTGGTGGCCTGGTGCTGTAACTGCTTCTGGCATGCTGTTACAATAATGGCTGTTATTCCATTTATGCATGTGTTCTGTTTGCCATGCACTTTTTCCAATTCTATCATTCTGTTTTCATTGTAATACCCATGCATGCTGTTATTAATAATGTTGACATGTTTTGTTCATGATTAACCAATACACTTTGGAAATTCTCAACATCATATCATGTTTGGGTAGGCAGATCCCAGCAGATCCACCTCTCCAGCCTCATCTGGCCATTGCACCAGGTCCCAGCATGTCTGGGACCCAACTTGGAGCTGCCTCCTCCACTGGTCCTGCACCACCCTTGGGTGGAATCATCACAGGGGACTCGGCTTGTCCCCCCTCTGGGTACGGGTGCAGTGAGGTTGCTGTCACCCGACAACAGTTTCCATGGTTGGTGCGCAGGGTCATCTATCATGGCTTGGATGTTTACCTGTACCAGATAGAGGGCAGACTGGCACATCAAGGGGCAGGCTGGCCCCATTGTCCAACCCCCAGCACAGCCACTTTCAGGGCCATAAAGGGGCAGTGGTAACTGCCCATAGGTGGGGAACTCAGTCCCACTGTTTCTATCTGGGGCACTTGGCCCTCCAATTCCCAACCACCCTCCCTGTCCAAGGTATTTACCCCCCTCATGTGTCATTCACCGTCCCTGTCTGCTGTCTTTTCTGTTTGCAAAAGCAACCTCTCCTACTCAACTTACCTCCCTAAACCTACCTACAACCCTTCCCCAATATACAACTCTCACCTTAAAAAAGGGGTAGCATCTGTCCCCCCCAAAAAAATTACATCCCATACATAGCTCTCCATTTTGCCCCCATGTACACTGACATTAATCAATTTACCCTTCAATTATTCAACAAATGTATGTTGTTCACACCCCTCCCTGTGGGATATGAGTCTCTAAATTCCAAATTGTCCACATCATGCACAGCTGTTGCTGCACAAGAAATGGAGAGCTATGGTCCTTTCCTACATCCATCCTGCACATCCCTAGCTGAGTTTCATTATGTTTTTCCCCCTGCTTGCTCCCATTTCACCACTTTCTTATCACCCTTTTTTCTCTTCTTTTTCTTTAAATAGCTCAGGTTTAAGCGGGAATACGTTGTGCTAAGCAAAGCTAAGCATCTCTTGGCATTGTGACTCATCACACAAACCATGCAAACCCACATAAAACTGCTGTAATCACTCTATGTCAATCAGCCACTGTTCTGCCCAGCAACAAAATAATCAGCCCAGCCAAATCTCAGACCCAAGACCCTATGCATGACAATTACAGCAACATACCACTGCACCATATCAGCTGTGAGAATTGCTCATGCTTTTGTAAATATATCATACATTATGGTCATTTAACATTAGGGAAAAAAAGTCATCACTGCCAAGTCTCAAACCCAGGACACTGTCCACTAGCATCAGAACAATGTACTGCTAAGCCAAACTAGCTCTGGGAAATTAGCACTACTTTTGTATATATATCATGCAGTGCAGCCATGTTACATTAGGGAAAAAAGACAAGGCTGCCAAGCATTGAACCCAGGACCTTCTGGTCTACAATCAGGGCAACATAACACTACACCAAACCAGCTATAGGGAATTCCTGATGCATTTACAAATATATCATGCAATACAGGGATGTCACTTTAGGGAAAAAAAGACATCAGTGAGAACTTTTCAACCCAGAACCATTTGCACTACAGTCAGAGCAATATACCAGTAAGCCAGCTGACCTCTGGAATATAATGACTGCTTTTACAAACATATCCTGATTGACAGTCACATCCACTACTCCTATATATACTGGTCCAATACACAGTGTACTTGGAATGTTCAGGTTTTAAGGGACATGTCTCAGTCTGCCCCAACAAACATACACAGCTGATAGACCAGCATCAACTGTAGCAGCATGCACAGTCAGATGCCAAAGGATCTATGACACTCACATCTGCCTGTCTTCTTACACAGGCTAACACACATTTACACAGTACACTGATACAGAATCTGAAAGTCTGATAACAATGGCCAGACATACACATCTCTCAACTGTACAGGCTTCTACAGAATGTCCAGAGTTTTGCCTCATATTTTTGGTCTGTTCCTCATAAAATTGTGTGGTTTTCTGGCAAGTCACTGGGATGATATGAGGAATGAAGTCACTAAATAATGATATACATTTTAGTTTCAGACTTCAAATCCTTTAGAAAATGTATGTCAAAACAAACCCTGTTACTCTAGCAATTTTCTAAGTTTATAACAGCAATACTTAAAATCTGTCCCTATTTTGGGCATTTGCCCTCCCACGCTTTTTGTTGGGCTTTGTCCAAATTTCTTGTGCTAAGAGGTTGACAGGTATGCAGACATTGCATGCAAAATTGTTGACATAACACATCAATCCAAGCAGTAGACAGTATTTATATAGGGTGGCGCAGTGGTGCAGCGGTTAACGTTGTCGCCTCACAGCAAGAGGTTCTCCGGTTCAATTCTCGGCTGAGGTGCCTTCTGTGTGGAGTTTGCATGTTCTCCCTGTGTTCGCGTTGGTTTCCTCCGGGTACTCTGGTTTCCTCTCACATTCCAAAGACATGCATCTGGAGCATTTCTCTGTGGGCCTCCACTGAAAACAGGCTCTGTGGAACCTAGTCGGACTTTCCCGGTCAATAAAAAATAAATAAAATATTTCCACCTACCCTCTGTGATGCTCTAGCTCCCACACCTCCATAATATCCTCCTCACAGTCCAGGAAAAGAGGCAAGGCCCACTAGAAGCCTTAATTATAGCACTGTGTTGCCATGCCATTGGCTAATGGAAAGGCAACACAGTTGTTCTGGATGCAGTTAACAACTGGGAGATACAGATTGATGCACGGGCCATCAGTTGCTCATGAACATTACCTACAAAAGGCAGGTTGCTGCCTATGCTAAACAGGTCTGACACTTTGTTTCAGAAAGACAGACTGTGAATCTTGACAACAATACTTATGGATTTCTTCTGATAAAAGAGTACAGCAGTATACCAGATATGTCATACAATTAAGCATGTGAGGGGATGCAGTCATGGGAAATAGGAATTTAAACAGTAGGTCTCAACAAGACTTTCTGGACTGACATGTTGCTGTTAGTGTGCTGTCCAGCAAATATGGGCATCCCTGATGGCTCTGTCTGCAGTGACATAGGTCAGAGCTCTAGCCCCTGAGTCACCCCAGCAATGGTCAGCTCACATATGAGTACTACTGGATTGTCTGTTGTACAATACTGACTGCCACAATGCCAGCCCAGCTACCTGTGATGTTGTAAATATTCGAATGTCATTTTGAATATTACTATGATACATATGCTTGTCTTACAAATGTAAGAGACATATATATGTTATGTGGATATTAAACAACTGGTGCAGAAGTGTGTGCTGAACAGTATTTTATGTACTGAGGTCATACCTCGCAACTGTCCAGGGTTTTGCAGACTGACAACATGTTTGCCTCATATTTGTAGTCAGTCTCACATATATTTGTGTCTTGTCTGGCAAATCACTGGCAAATCATTAAAGACTGAAGTCATAAAATAATAGCACACATTTGAATGTCAAATGTCATATCCTTCGGAGTATTCCTGTGAATGCAAAATCTGGTCTTCTATCAACTGTCTAATTTGTAAGAACAATATTTAAAAAGTATCACTATTCTTGGGCCTTTGCCACCCTTATCTGTGCCTCTGTAAATATGTCTTGCTCTAAGAGGTTGAGAGGTATGACTGAGCTTCAGGAGTATAAACACAGTGTGCCATACTGCCAAAGAACAGAAATGTATATAAAGTATTACCTGTGCAAATGTATGTATTAATAGTAGAAGATGGAAGCCTCAAGCATATACACATAACTAGAAAAACTTCAAGTAAATAAGCTGAATTTGTTTTACAAATGTGCTATCTCAGTTTCAGTGCAGCAAACAGATATAGATGCCTACAGCTACAGGTTATTGTATTGTGTTGAAACATAAATAAGTGCTAGGTGGAAAATGTAAAAGTGTTTAACTGTGTTAAGACTTCCAGTTCTACACAAACATCAGACAGATAGGTATGTCTGTTGCAGAGAAGTATGTTAGTTGCTGTTAGTCTGTGAAATGAAGGCAGGTGACAAACACTGATGTAATCTGAGCTAACCCAGCATTAATGTGTATTATTACTTTCAGACCTGTCTCACAGAAAGACCTTTGCATGTTGTATGTGTCTTTGTATCTGACAACATCCACTCATCTGTATTTGCCTTGGTAATATTATGGAACTAGGCAAATGTGAAATTGTTTACATATAGATGGGTATATGGTATATCTGTCTGATGTTTGTGTGGTCTGCATTGCTCTGAGTATCAGTCATCTCTGCATTTAATGTTGATTTGAAGCTCTTCTTTTAAGCTTTAATCACTTCTATTTTGTATCTTATTCTAGTATTACATTTGTTTGGTTTTAAGGTTTCTGTTCTGTTGGACATTTACGTTCCCCTTGTTGTATTCTTATATTTGTTGGCTTTTGAGTTGCCCGACCCTACTATAAATCTCATTTTGGACACTCCTCCCAGTCTTATCTCATCAGCTTATCCTACTGAGTAGACAGAGATCATTTGGGACCCCCCCTCAACCTGAAATTATCGTGTGCCATCCCTTCCCACTTAACCTAAAAACAAAAAACATTTTACTGAGTCTGTGTTTCTTCCTACTTTATTACTTTAATTTGCTTTTGCTGCCTGTTCTTAAAATGAATCACTTGCACTTATTCTGCTACATTTATTAGTGCTTGTTAGTAGCCTGATGTAATTGTAACTGGTATTCTAAGCCTTTTGGTTTAAGTACATGGGCTTCAGGCCAGTTGTTTTACATTAGGAAGGTTTGTGGTCTGCACTCTTGTAGCAGAAGAGGTAGCTTACATCCTTTTAAGTTGGGAGTTGCTGGTTGAAGGCTTATTGGGGCTGCTTATTTGGTTTCTTTCTGACATTGGTTTGCCTTGTTTACTCTAGCATAGACTACATCCTGACCTGCTGAATATAGCTTTGATTGTATAACTTGAGGATTAATTTAGGCCATAGTTTTTTGGAGAGGGTTCCCCTGCACCCTAGCGGCAGGAGTGTGCAGTTAGAACTTGTGTGAATGAAGACTGCTGGAACAGGGCTCAGTTTTGAGCTTTATTATTGGTGAATTGGTTAATCTGTTTAAATATGTTTGCTCTTGTTTGCTACTGTTATATTTAAGTGTGTATCTGTTCACCTGTGTTAAATTGCCTTAAACAGAGTTTAAATATCTTTAGCATAGTCTGGTTACAAGTTTTGCTGTATTCACATATGTTTGTGTGATTCCTGAGTTTCCTGCTATGCCATCTTGTGTTGGCTAGCACCTGCCTGCACTTACTGGGAGTAAGTGAACTGGGTAGAACTGGTCTGGCATAGGGTGTTGAGCTAAGAGCTCATGGACAAGGGTTAATTGGGCAGTCTCAGTGTTCCTATTTTACCTTCGTGTTTATGGTATTTAAATCCAGCATGTGCATGGGTTTGTGCTTGTGTGCTGTTTTAATCCTTTGCGAGGTATCTCAGTTACATTTTATTCCCTTACCAGCACTCCTGTGTGAGTGAGGCCCTCACCTACAGCTACTATATTGATTTTATTCAGCCATACTCACACCTATAAGTGCTATCCTCAGGCAGCACACACTCTACTATCCCTGACCTCTCTTCCACAGATTCTGATAACCATGGACGGACAATTTCCTGTGCTTTCCCCTGCTAGTCTGGTTGATATGGGCATCCTGAGACAGAGTAGTAACTGCTTTATGTACACAGACAACCCTCTACTACTACCACATAGGAACACAATATGTGAGAGATGCAATTACATTAAGAACCTAGAATCCTTGCTGTCCCAGTCACAAGCCAGTACCTGACTGACAGACCACAATGCTTTGCCAGAGATGGCCTTCACCTGTCTCCCCTGGGCTTTAGGCTTCTGGAAAAGTCTTTGCCTCCCCCATAGTGCCTTTTTAGGCAAAGTCATGAGCACAAAATTACCAGCATGAAAATGTCTTATAAACAAAATTTAAAGGTCATGCTGCTAAATGCTAGGAGTCTTAGCATGAAACTACAGTCATTGCAAGCATTCCTTGCCCTGGAGGATGCTGACATTTGTGCAATCACTGAAACCTTGTTTAAAGCTGTGGATAGCTCCCTAACCTTGCCAGGTTACTCATTCTACCATACTTTCAGACCCCAAACTGAGGTCTACAAAGCCAAAGGAGGTGGAGTGTCAATATTTATCCTACACATACACATCTCCAGGGTGGTCAAATGGTATGATGCACAGGAGACACTACAATTGCAGTTAACTGTTGACAAAACACCTATTCAAATCATAGCTAGCTACAGACCCCCAACCATGAATCAGGACACCCACTTCACCTATCTGGACTTACTGGAATTCATCAAGATTCAACCATTTACTCTGATCCTGGGTGACTTAACTACCCAGCCATAGAGTGCAAGGGCGCAAACATGAATGTCCAGAGATTCCTCAGCTTTGTCAATGCCAAAGCATTGGATCAGCTGGTCAACACCCCTACAACAGGCGTAAATATTCTGTACCTGGTCCTAACCAACATGAGTAGCCACTGTAGCATTCCTACAGTGTGATCCTCTTTAGTAAGATATGATCATAAAGCAATCACTTTTGAAGTCACCATCTCCCCTGACCCCTCCCCCTTATCAGGGTCAAATGAAAACGCTTTTGCAAAGATGACTACATTTTCCTCAGATCAGGTACAAGCAGCTTCACAGCCACCATTCTTTCAGTTGGAACTAGCAGTAATGTCCAAGCCTACACCAGAAAAAATATATATATATATGAGCACCTACATAGCTGTATGGACTCAGCAATACCTGACAGCACCTAATCATCTCCCTCAAGAAAGAGTAAACCTGTCTGGTAGACAGCAGAAATAAACAAACTAATAGAAGGTAAAAATTGCAGTCCAGGGCGAAGAAGATGCAGATGCCAAGTTGGAAGCAATCTTTCCTTTGTCTGAACAAGCAAATGAGGTCAAAGGTGTAATCCTCTAAAGCTAACTTCGAGTCCAAATTGGCCACATCCACCAAGGACAATCACAAGGCCTTCTTCACATATGTCCACAATCTCAAAGGCAACACCCACATCATCTGTGAACTGGTGGTCAATAACACAACATACACAAATGCCATACATATAGCCAACCTGCTGGCAGACAGGTTCAGTGCAAACTTCACCCCCTGACCCCCATCAGTAAATCAGGACATCCCCAGCACCTGTTCCCTTCCCTAATCATCATGGAGCAGTTCCTTAATGCCTTCTCAAAGGCAAAAAATAAAGTCTCCATGGGACCTGATAACATCCCTGGCTGTATGCTACATGAACTTAGGCATGAGCTCTCAGCTCCATTAGACACCCTATTCAACCAAAGCCTGTGCACCAGCTTCATCCCAGCTGAATGGAGGACAGCCACTGTCTTCCCTCTACACAAAGGTGGAGAGTCCATTGAACCAGGCAGTTATAGGCCCATCAGCCTAACTAGCCTGATCTACAAGGCCATGGAACACATTATCATGGACCTTATAAACAGGAACATTGGCAAATTCCAAATGCTTGATCCCACACACTTTGGTATTGTCAAAGGGAGATCAGGCCTGTTAAACATGGTTGACTTCTTCGAAACGGTCACTAAAGCTACGGACAAGGGGAAAACAGTGAACACTGCCTACCTTGACCTAATCAAAGCCTTTGTCACTATTCACTACTCAGCCATGATATATAAACCTTCCCAGCTAGGCATCAACCCGTATGTTACCAGATGGGTAGCTAACTGGCTCACTGACAAAACCCACTCAGTCAAAGTAGGGGAAGCCACCTCTAGTAGTAGATCCATAACAAGAGGTGTACCTGAAAGATTGGTCTTTGGGCCTCTACTGTTTGGCATATACTTTCCTGAGGTGCAAGCCAAAACCAGTGGTCTGTGGCTGACCAAGTTTGCAGATGAGTGCAAGCTGGGCACTGTCTTACATTCTCCTAGTGATGTGAACATCCTCCAAGAGGCCCTTACCCAAATTAATGACTGGTGCCAGAAGCATGGCCTCAAACATAATGCCAAGAAATACATCATTATCCCCTTTGGGGAAAATGTCATCCCCACTAATTATGACAGTAATAACAACGTACTAAGCATGCAATCAGTAATGATGGACTTGGGCACCCAGGTTGATAGCAACCTGATATTTGACTACCACATTGCCTCCATTGTATGGAAGGCTTTCTACATGGCCCACCTCATAAATAAGGGTATGTCATCCAGGAACAAAGAAGACATAACTTGCCTGTACTCCTCTCTTATCAGACCCATTATCAAGTACAATGGCCCCTTTGGCATGTACCTTGCCAAGCACATGCAGCAGTTGCAGAGATCACAGAAGTTCCTGACCAGGAAAATTTTGGGTCTCAAACAGCTGTCCTATACAGATAGGCTAAAAGCCCTGTCCCTCTACTCAGTCTCATACAGACTGATAATAATTGACCTGTGTCTGGCATACAAGGACATTTCCAAACCAGCCTTGATGCAGTAGCTCCACATCCATAAGACAAACTCCACTCACACAACCTGCACACAAGGCCTTAATCTGGTCTGTGACATGAACAGTAGTTGGCAGGATAGATTTGTGTCCCAAAGACTCCACCATCTGTGGAATAGACTCTCTCTCCATGTCAAATAGAGTACTTCTCTAGCCCTGTTTAAGAGGAACCTGAACGACTGGATGGGAAACAGAAAATACACCCCTAAAATCCCACCTGTGTCCCTGCTGGACAGGGGAAACCAGTGCTGACTTTGAAGGAACATGGGAGAAATTATTGGCTAGGCCTATAAGGGCCTCTGGGCCAATAGCCTTGTATCATCACATAAACCTATGAACATATTACTGTAGATGTTTGCTGTTTTATTTCAGACTGTCCTGCAATGTTGTCTTAAATTATTCCCTGTGAGTCTAAAGTGTGTAGTTACTGTATTGATTATTATCTTGTTCCTTTATTAGTTATTATTAAATATAGTTAAACCTTGTCATTGTGTCTGGTCTGTATAGAACTAAATAAGCTCTTAGCGTACTTGCATATGTATTTGGTGACACTGTATAGCCCACTCCAATAGCCTTGGTCTTGGTCTTGGTCACACTTACCATTTTGCTAATAGCCACATCACACAGTAGGATTTGTCAACTTTTGGTAAGGGCCTTATAGCAGCTAATAAAGAGCTGGATTGTAGCAGTCAGAAATACATTTAAGTCTGGCCAGAAGAGGCCATAGCTAGTAAACCTGTGCCAGCCTTTCCCAGCAGTGTGTGTGTGTGTGTGTGTGTGTGTGTGTGTGTGTGTGTGTGTGTGTGTGTGTGTGTGTGTGTGTGTGTGTGTGTGTGTGTGTGTGTGTGTGTGTGTGTGTGTGTGTGTGTGTGTGTGTGTGTGAGATTCATAAATCAAATCTCATAGTGTGTATGTCAACAACTTTAGCAGGGACCCGAAGCACTGGTTAAACAGAGAGGGTGATGGATGTTTTGGCTTGACCGCTCTGCTGAGATGTTAACCATATAGGTGTGCCAGTGGGGAGTGTTACTGGGGATCTGGAGAGAGAGGGAGAAACCATCCTCAGACTGACTGTGATCTCTGTTTGCTCTGAAGGGTAATTGTACTTTACTGTGCGTGTACCTGTCATCCTCCCATTGTGTACGTCCCTCTCTGTTGGTAGTGGTGAGCATTGAGGCTCCCTGATTACTGGGTCAATGCAGGGGCATCACACTGACAGTACGTACTGGTGGATACAACTGGCATATCACATCATGTATCATCATTTAGCCCCTCTCAGTCTGCCAGTGTCATACAGGATTATTTCACAGATTGTCCAGGTCTCCCTGACCATTTCTGACATACTCTGGCTAGGTGAGTGTGTACTCCACGCCTGTATTTGATTGCCTGACAGCTATGGCTAGCATACCTGGTGAGCTCTTGCAGCAGGACAGCAGGTTATAGGTGCTAGTAGTGGGTGGATGCTGGCTCTGGCTCAGCAGCAGTGTGTACATACTAAACATATCAATGTAAGGGAATGGATACAGTACCAGATATTCAGGTACCATTACTGTGTCCCCAGGGGTCTGGCACATCACGGACACATTCTCCAAACTATGTGGATAAACATTATATATTGTCCAAATGGTGTCCAGAAATACACATTTGTCTGGCAGGGGGGACTACATCTATTAGGCACATGTGCACATCCCACAAACAGTTGTGTACTGCAGATGTCAAACACCTATGAGGGGGTCACCCTACAGCACATATGCACTGCTCTCAGTTATTGTGTAGCCAAGATATTCCAGTAATGTCCACATGCACCTGTAGCTGCACTCATCTATTTGTGGGATGTAGGCTGGATGACATGGTACTGTAATACTGCTCATAGGGGACACCCAGCAGTCAATGGCAATGATGTGTGTGTGGACACATAACAACACAGTCTGTCACAGCAGTCAGGCCATTTCTGGTATTCCTGGTAACATACAAGGTTACTAGGCTATGTGCCCTGAGCAGCCATATGCCTAGGCCACATGTTAGCCCATGTGTATGCAAGGCAGCAGCTGATGTCCCCATCCAATGGGGACACAGGTTGTATCTCAAGGGTGTATGTGCTGTTAGCCATCCAGTTGAGCAGGTTATGCTTGCAAATTTGTAGGTAGCTACGCTGCCTGATGTGGACAGGGTGCCCATTCCACTGCAGGGTGATTGTGTGGGACACACATTCTAGCTGCCAACAAGGCCAGTCCAGGTCACTCACCAGGTGGAGGTTTTGTGTGTGTGTGTGTGTGTGTGTGTGTGCGTGTGTGTGCGTGTGTGTGCGTGTGTGTGCGTGTGTGTGTGTGTCATTCATGCAGCTGTCCCAGCAATGTGGAGTCTGTGATTGCCTGGCATGCCAGAGTGATGTCACTCCTGAGGAATATGTATGATGCCAGATAGAGAGTTCGCCTTATAGCCTATAGGTGTATGGTAGATGTTAGATGGCCTGATATTCCATGGTGGGGAACCACTGTGATGTCCCCAATTGCTGCATGTGCTGTCTGATGTGAATGATGAATGGAGGATTATGCACATTAATGGATCAAGAGGGCAACACATGTTGAAATGTCAGTATGTTGACAATAGCCACACACATATTGTGCTGATAGATGGCAGGGGTATGATGTGGGTGTTAGCAGTGGATAGTGTGATCAAAAGTGGATGTGCAGGGTATGTACATAATGCCCACCAATGTATGAGGTCCTATGATGTGTTCCCCTGTTCATGAGTTTCAAGTGGGATGTAACAATGATGGCAACCGGCCTTCTCAGAAGCCAAGACTGCAGCAATCTTTGATGCACTCTAACTCCATCACAGGGTACTGTTCGGGAGAAACCAGTAAAACCTGCAGGAACACACTGCCTTGTGGGCAGAACTGGTAGTGACAGTCAACAATGTGGGCCAACATGAACTTCCCTATGAACAGGTCCAGCGGTGTGCCACCAACCTCATCCACAATGCACAGCAAAGGGCTGCAGCTGTGGCCAGGGACCATGCTGGCACAGGTGGAAGGCCTGCTATGCAAGCACCACTCACAACCATGGGGGAGTTCCTCGCAAACCTTGATGCATCCACTGCATCCCAGGAAAGAATAACAACATATGTCATGGAGGTGGGTGGCACAGAGTCAACAGCTGAGGAGCATCCAGGTAAGGCCCCAGTGGACATCACTTCAATACTATGGCATTCATAGTGGCAGCCTTTGCATATCTAGATGCATATGTCAGGTCAAACAGAATTTATGTATGGGGTTTTGTAATGCACACAATTCAACACCTATTGTCAATGTCCAAATTGGGTAGTATCGCATATTGTAGTGTTCATGTTCAGAAATGCACATATTATCCTGTAACAATGCCACATGTGTGTGTGCTGACAGTACCTCTCCCCCACAACAACATTGATCCCTCTGGTGTGGCTGGGAAACAGCTATCTCAAGCCAGTGGGTGTAGAACTGTCTTGTTGTGGCTCACCAATACCCTAGGCATGTTAAGGGCAGCCAGTTTTCCATGCACACAACTGTTATGCTTAGCCATATTGCAATATGTGCATGTTCACTTGTGGTGGGGTTAACTGTGGTGCATCACATTGGTCATCACAGGAGCTTATTTGCAGGTGCTGTAACAAATTGGCCCATATGTTTGTATAGGTGTAGCCACTGTGCTATACAGGGGTGTATTAGTATTGTGTACACTGGTGCACTGTGTGTTAGGTGAAGGTGTATCACATACTCCCACTCCTCATATATCTCACAGGTGTATGTATAGTACTAGCAACATTAACTGGAAGTAGCTGCACTACATGTTGTTGAGGGCCTGTGCAAAGTGTGTCTGTTATGGTTTGACTGTGTGTTGTGCATGTCATTATTCAGAAAGTGTGGTCTGTATAATGCCTTTCTACCACCTCACCTGTATGTGTGTGTGTGTGTGTGTGTGTGTGTGTGTGTGTGTGTGTGTGTGTGTGTGTGTGTGTGTGGATCAGCAAACATTATAGTGCAGATAGTAATTTACATTTGTTGTCTTCCCCTCACAGGTGAATGTGAGGGTTGGGGTCTCTCCCCCTCACAACCTAATGTCAGTGTCTCATTGGACTCTTATGATTATGGTGGTCATAGTGTGACACAGATAGGGTTGTTGGGGGTTGACTCTGTACCATTGGTTGACATCCCACTTCCAACCACAATGTCCCCGCACACAGTCAGTATGCCCACACATACCCAGTCCCCAGCAGTTACAGATATTGGACAGTCAGAGGGTGATGACATTGAACAGCCTAGTGGAGTGACTATGGCATCTGTGACTGTTGACAGTAGCCATAGCCAGAGAGCTGGCGAGGACACATGGACATAGGTCAGCAACAACATCAGCTGAGAAGCCACATGGCCATGCACATTCACACTCCCATAGTGGCAGTACCACCAGCACAACTGAAGGGAGGATGCTATCCATACCACAACAAGCAGGCCGTGGGCACGTGGTCATGGCCAGTCCTATGAGGGACATGGATCCAGCAGACAGCAGTCACCATCAAGGAGTACTACCACATCTGGCCTTGGGCCTGGTGGTGCCAGTGACATTCTTGGCAGAACCAGTTGCCTTGTCCATGGCCGGAGAAACTGTACATCCTGCCATGTATGGTTCACTGCTGTCTGACCTCCCCCTGTTTAGGGCTAGCACATGGCTTGACTGTGTGCATACAAACACTCACACATCACTATCACATGCAGGTCACCACCAGACTCACACAGCTCGTTTCCATGGCCCAGTTAAACATCACCCCTCCAGACACACACACACACATGATGACAACTTTATGGCCCAGGCTAGTTCTTTGGCAACTCCACACCACAACCTGTGCATGTGATGATACCTGTGACATATCCCTGTTAGGGTCTATATTATAAGTTCAAAGTTTGAAAACTTTGAATCTCATATGATCGGCATCATATGAGCGAAGTTTTCAAACATTGAATGTTACAATGGAGATCACCGTAGGGAATATTTCTCTTCACTTCAATGTAGTGTGATCTTGGAGTTGGTATATTTAAGTAGCGGGGTGTGTGGGAGTGCAGGGAGGGCTTGCCCCACAGCATAGAGTGTTCAAGTAGTTTTTTTTATTTATTGTTTGTTTATATTTTATGTTCGATGTTTGAAAACTTTGCTCATATGGAGTCAATCATATGAGATTCGAAGTTTTTAGACTTCGAACATATAATATAGACGCCCCCCCTGTTATCTATACCATCGATGCAGGGACATGCTAATATGTGTCTGATGCACAGGGCGAATATAGTACAGGTAATGTCAGTGTGTAGTGCAGTAATGTTATGCTCTGTAAGGTGCTGTCAGCTGGCAATTGTCATGGGTACACATCAAAGTGTATATGCCTCTCTCCCATGATGTATTATTGCTGTTAGTACTGCTGACTAACTGTTGTCTCACATACCTTATCCTGTTTCTGTTCCAGGTGTCTGTGTGTGTATAGCCTGGGGAGCTGCTAACATTACTGAAGCCAAGTATGGAAGAGTGGAAACACAGTGACATTCTCATTTCCAAGGTACGGCTGTATATGTACATGTTCACCTAAGTGTGTATGCATGCTATGGTATGTGATGGACAATGGGGCTAGAAAGTATAACCTTGCATGCATACCCCTTGACACAGCTAGCTAGCCTTCATACATGTCACCTTGGTGTTTTGTAGGACCACAGATTCATAGATACAGAAGAGATTACTGGAGTACTGGGCCTTGGTCCCTCACAAGCCTAGCCATTACTTTATCCCCAACAGAATCATCAGTCAACACCTGTTGCCCCTGCCATTGCTGGACACAGGTTGAACCCCAGGGACAGATGTAGTTTTTTCCCATCCACTCAGTCCTGATGCAGTTGATGAGGGTATGCATGGTACTGTGTTTGACATGTTTGGGGAGTGTAGCTCTGACAGAGCGTAGCCTCTGGTAGCCAAACCTGACTCTCCAGCATGTATTTCTGCTATCTCATGTGCGAGTCAGGCCTCTCATGCTAATAATGCGCATGGAGTTATACTGTCATACATGGGGCAGCTGTTGAAGAGCTGAGCACAACATTGCCATCTTGGTATGCCACAGACACCTGTGGACATCCTTACTGGTAACCATTGGGGCAGTACTGATTACTGTCTGTCTGCATGGAACATGTGTTGAGGGCCATGGTTGGCCTTTGTGGGTGTTAATATAGCTTTTACAATTTCTGCAGATGTCTGCGTAGGTGCATAGTAGACCGACCATCCTGCTAATGTATTGTTGTACTGAGTGAGGATTGTTCAGAGGTAATGTCCACCTTTTTTCTAGATAAGGTCCCTTTACCTATGTGTGAACCACATAGAGTCTTCTTCAGTTACATCAGGAACCTCCGTGGCAAAGGCCAGGTTTGTCCAGAGTTAGTCCTTAACAGTATCACATACACTGATCCTGTTGATTTAGCCAACCTCCTAGCAGATAGGTTCAGTAGAAACTTCATCCCCCTCCCAAGGCCCTTTCGACATCCCCGATACTTGTCTCACACCTCACATCTCCATAGATCAAGTATTACAGGCCCTATCTAAGACAAATAACACAGCTTCCATGGGACCCGATAGTATCCCAGGATGTATTCTGCACCATCTCCAGCAAGAACTGGCTTCACCATTGAGCAGCTTATTTAACCACAGCCTATGTACTGGCTTCATTCCCGCACAGTGGAGAACTGCCATTGTCACCCCCTTGCACAAAGATGGTGCCACTACTGACCCTGGAAACTATCACCCCATTAGCTTGACAAGTCTGATGTGTAAAGCCATGGAGCATATTATTATGGATCTGATTAGCAAGGGCATAGGCAATCTCCAAACACTTGAACCCACCCAGTTCAGATTCGTCAAGGGCAGATCTTGCCTGTTGAACCTGGTCGACTTCAGTGAAACTGTCACCAAGGCCCTGGATAAGAGAAAGTCAGTACATACAGCTTACCTTGACTTAGCCAAGACCTTTGACACAATCCCCCACTCGAGCATCATTGAAAAGCTAACACAACTTGCCGTAAATCCCTATCTCATCAGGTGGGTGGCCAACTGGCTCACCGATAGGACTGTCAAAGTCAAAATAGGCACTCCCACCTCTAGTAGCAGACCTGTCACTAGTGGAGTTCCCCAGGGATCTGTCTTCAGACCCCTACTGTTTGGCATCTATTTCTTAGAGGGACAGGCAAAGACGAAAGCCCTGTGGCTGACCAAGTTTGCCAATGACTGTAAGTTGGATGCTGTCATTGACTCCCCAAACGATATTAACATACTGCAAGAGGGTCTCACAGCAACTAATGACTGGTGCCAAAGTCATGTCCTCAAGCTAAATGCTAAAAAATGTATCATCATAACATTTGGAAAAAAGACGACCCCTGCTGATTACCACATTAATGGCAACCCCCTAAGCACACAACCTGTTGTGAGAGACCTGGGCAGTCAGGTTGATCACAACCTCACATTCAACCATCATGTAGTGGTAGTGGTCATAAAAGACTTTTACTTGGTTCATCTTATCAGTAAAGGGATTGCATGTAGGAAAAAGGAGGTTATTACTGCTCTGTACTTCTCCCTCATTAGACCAGTAATGGAGTGTAATTCCCCATTTGGGATGTACTTCTCCAAACATCTGCACCAACTGGAAAGGGCACTGAAATACCTCACAAAGAGAATCCTTGACCTTCAACACCTGTCCTATGCAGACAGGCTCAAATCACTATCACTGTACTTGGTATTGTACAATTTGCTCAGGGGTGAGCTGTGTCTCACCTACAAGGCAATCTCAGACCCTGCCCTACTGGATATGCTCCATATCTGTAAGTGTAATTCCTCATGCACTACCCACTCGAAAGGCCTGAACATAATATGTGACATTAACATAACCTGCTGGATAGACAGGTTTGTCTCCCAGAGGCTGCCCCATCTCTGGAATAGACTTCCCATACACGTCAAACAGTGCACCTTGCTGACCCTTTTCAAGCGCAACATAGATGAATGGATGGGAAAACACAAATTTATCTCAAAGAGGTGGATGGATTGTATGAAAGAAGATCTGCAACAATCAGGCATGAATGTTGAAGAAGGCAGGAGTGTAGAACAGAATCAAGAGAGTTGACAAAAGTTAACATGATACCCTGACCTCATGTAAAAAAAAATGTGCAAAAGGGGGCTGATGATGATGATGATGAAATTTATCCCAGGGGTTCCACCTGTGTCCCTTATTGACAAGGGCGACAGGTGCTGAGTGGTTTCTTTTGGGGGATAAACTCTTGACTAGGCTTATAAGGGCCAAAGAGCCATTAGCTTATTAACCTCCTATGATCCTATGAAGCAATTCTTGACCACTGCCACTACTTGTTGCCTGCATGCAACATTGTTGCCATCCTGAGTACCCAGGTCTGTCATCGCAGTCTGTGGGTTAATGGGGTTGGTGCTGATGTGGGAAATACTGGGGACATGCCCTTGCTGTATGGCATGCTGACACTGTTGTCTGCATTCAGCTTGAGGCCAGGACCTTGCCATCATTCCTTACCCACTGTATGGCCCATTGCAGTGTGTTAACAGGAGTTTGTGGCTCAATGACAGACTGCATAATACCTACAGTTGACACAACCTTAGGCTGTACCTATGTATGTGGTGGTGGCAGTTAGCATTCATGCCTGTATACATGTGGGTTATTGTGGGCAGCAGGTAGTCACAGGGCCTTCACATGTCTACATATTGCACACACATAGGTGACACAGATTGTGGTTGCCATCCTGCCAAATGTGGACTGTGGGACATGATTTGCACTAATGTGACAGCTGGCAGGGCATACCATATCCATGGCAAGTGCAACTCACAAGACTTCATTTGGTTTGCTAGTATTACACCTTATTTGTGTGACATTACCTTAGCTTACGCTATTTGTCATAACATTAAGATGCTTCTGATGTGCAATAACTGCTCTATGCAATCAGTAGACAACTGTATGAAATGTTTGTTGCCCTACACTCTCGGGATCTCTTTATTGTGTCAGTTGTTGTCATAAGTCACACCTTGCCAAGCATGGACTGCAACCTGCAGGGTGGTATAGATGGTGACCATACCTAGGACCTCTGCATATGCCTGCAGATTGTCCTGATGTTTGACAGATATTTTCTTTCCATCTGTCATAACATTGTGTTTTTCTGGCAAATTGTTGGGAAATCATGACAAACTAACATTGCAGATTAATGATGAATATTGTCATGTAACAACACATACCCTTTGAAAAGTGCATTCAAATGCACAACCTGTTCTGGTATCTACTCACCATTTGTATCACAGTGATATGTGATTGTTGTGCTCAATGTTAGGTCTTTGCCTCACTTTTCCATATGTCTTTAACCAGATGTCTTTCTGTGAGGGGTTGAGAGGTATGCTGCTGGCTGTAACACAGGATCTATATTAGAACATCGAAGTATTGAAACTTCGAATGTTCTAATATCAACCCCTATTCAGTGAATGCTGAAAATAGCGAAGCTGCAGAACACCAAATTTTTTCTTAGGGAAAGAATTCGGTTGGCCGTTTCTGTGGCTTTGCTATTTTCAGCACTGTGGTGGAAAGTTATGGGTCGAGTTTAGGTAAGTGTGTGATTGTGTGGATGTGAGGGTTAAGGCATGGGTTAGGTGAGTTAGGGTTAGGGCGTGGGTGAGGTGAGTGTGCGATAGTGACAGACCTTAGGGTTAGGGATAAGGTAAGTGGATAGATAGTATTGTATGTACAGTTTAGTGGAGGGTTAGATGTAGGATTTTAAGTGTATCTGTGTGGATTGCTATTTTTTTGGTGTGTTTGTTTTGTATGTGTTTTGGAATAGCAAATTTTTTCCCTGGGAAAAAGTTCGCTGTTCTGCATGTTCGATATTTTAAGCGTTCGCTGAAAAGGGGTCGATATTAGAACATTCAAAGTTTTAAAACTTCGGTGTAATAATATAGACCCATAACACAGATAGACAGCTGCAAGGGGATATACACACACACTCCACACATGCACACACACACACACACACACACACACACACACACACACACACACACACACACACACACACACACACACACACTCACTCACTCATGACCTGCCTTTGCTGATTGTAGAACATCTACCTGCCTAGTTATATAAATTATACTGTTATATACATAACACAAGCAACACAGAGCTACTATAGTGTTGCATTGTCTTCCACTACTGTTCAAGTGGGTGAAAATTACAGGGGCTATTAGGATTGCCAATGGGGGTTCACAGGCCCTTAAAATGGTACACCCATCTGAAACACACACACTGCTGCATGGGTACATGCATTGAAACACACATGCACATAGAGTTGACATCTTTCTGATTAGATGACCTACCTATCTAGTTATGTACAATACAGACTGACATGACTATTGCATGTGCTACAGTGCCTTTGTGTTAGTAAATGTGTAACTTTGCTTGTAAGGTGGATGTCATCAGTAGGGGCCATGACTAGGTTGACAATGGGTGAGTTAACAGGGTGGAACAGGCACACAAAATGATATAACCAATGCGTACATACAAGCAAGACAGCCACAGGGGATATGCATACAGAAGCACATACACTCACACAGTTGGCAATTGTCAGATTTGAGCCCCTATCTATCTAGTTGTATGTACTATACTGCTACATAGATATTGCATGCGCCATGGGCATTATATGCCAGGGCCCTAACTCAAAACCTCTTACACCAATTAATCTTGGGAATGTCTTAATGGATGGTGGGATAAACCACACATAGTAGTGACTGTTCTCACATATTGCTCTTACAAACCTGGACATGTGATAGGGTAACAGACTTTTCATCAGCATGACGTTTCAGACGGGTATGATGTCAAAGCTGACATGTCTGTAACTATGGCAACTGTCACGTATTTGCCATTGATTTCTCATAAAACCCCATTGTTAGGAGTCATGGACCACATATATGTTGCACACATCTAGATATTCTGCATACATCTGTACAGATGATTGGTATGGCCTGTAGAGTTTAACATGCTGCATGTAAGATGAATGACATCAATAGGCTCTTTAAAGTTATGCCATGGGGTGGGGGTCAACATGCCTTAAAATGGTATAACCAACACACACAACAGCCATAGGGGATATGCTTCACAGTAGTATAGTGGGCCGCATTGAGATTCAAACCCCTACCTTCCTACTTGTATGTAGTATAGTGCTGTCCAATTATCACACACAGCCACAGAGCTTATAGGCCTAAAGTGTCCTAAGGTACTTCTAAGGTGAGTGCCATCAGCAGACCTTGTAAATTAGGGCAATGGGAAGTGTACTGGGTGGAACAGGCCTCAAACTGGTATAACCAACAACCACACAAGGGATATGTTTCTCACACACACAGGTTCCGGTCCTGAAATTAAAACCCCTACCTATCTAGTTATCTACACTATAGTGCTAAGCAGTTATTGCATGCACCACAGAGCTTATAGGGATGACAAGTGTCCAAAGATACTTCTAAGGCAAATTATATCAGCAGGCCTTGAAAAGTAGGGCAATGGGGAGTGTATTTTGGTTGGGAAAGGCCTCAAAATACTTTAATCTACAAACACAGACTCTCTAATGCTGAGATTAGAACCCCTACCTATGTGGTTATTTGTACTATAGTGCTATTTAGTTATCACATGTGCCATGAAGCTTACAAGCCTGAAGAGTGTCCAAAGGTACTTCTAAGGTGAATGACATCAGCAGGCCTTGTAAAGTAGGACAGTGGGGAGTGTATTTTGGGTGGGAAAGGCCTCAAAATACTTTAACCTATAAGCACACTTGCCAGTATTGAGATTAGAACCCCTACCTAGCTAGTTATTTGTATTATAGTGCTATGTAGCTATTGCATGCACCCTGGAGCTTATAAGGGTGACATGTGTCCAAAGTTACATCTAAGGTGAATGACATCAATAGACCTTGTAAAGTAGGGCAACAGAAAGTGTATTTTGGGTGGGAAAGGCCTCAAAATACTTTACCCTACAAACACACACACACACACACACACACACACACACACACACACACACACACACACACACACACAAAGGCTGGTGATGTCAGATTATAACTACTACCTCACTACTATTACACAATAGAGTTCACCTTCATACTGGCACATGCCAGTAGTTACAACTGGTGTGCAATTGTCTGCAGCAGGACATCACTCTATGCCTTTCAGGGTGTCTCACTCTCTCTCTATGACTCTCTCTCTGTCTGTCTGTCTGTCTCTCTCTGTCTCTGTCACTGTCTCTCTCTCTCTCTCTTCCCATGTCTCTGGCTGTGTATGATTG
The DNA here is from genome assembly GCF_019279795.1 of Protopterus annectens. Classification (NCBI taxonomy): domain Eukaryota; kingdom Metazoa; phylum Chordata; order Ceratodontiformes; family Protopteridae; genus Protopterus; species Protopterus annectens. Next base: position 1,245,957,945 of record NC_056744.1, on the reverse strand, counting down.
ATATATTTGTTTATGTTTCCCATATATATGTATGTGTATTACACTCAACAGATGCAGATATATCACATATGGGCCACGTACAGATAGCTGTGGGTAATCCTGTGTGATGGGGGTGGGGAGACACACTTACTCTGTACATACCTGTCTGTATGCAAAGGCATATATGCACAATACAGTTGTATAGTCTGATGTGGGTTTAGACATGGGCAGTAATTCTCTAAGTGTAGGAGCATTCCCAGTATGACCGTCTATAGTAAGAGCTGGAGTATATTCCAGAGATAGCTTTACTCTGGTCCAGGGTTTTGTGTGATACAGCCATGCCTCCCAACCTCTTAGTGCAAGAAATCTGGAGAAAGGTTGTCAAAATGGGGGGACAATGGGAGACATGTAAGGGCATATTTTAAATATTGCTGTTATAAACTTAGACAGTTGCTAGAGTAACAATGTTTGTTTTAGCATATATTTGCTGAAGGATATGAGGTCTGAAACTGAAATGTGTGTCATTATTTACTGACATAAATCCTCAGATCATCCCAGTGATTTACCAGAAAAATACAAATGTTATGAAGAACAGACCAAATATATAAGACAAAAATCTGGGCAGTTGAGAGGTATGGCTACAGCCAATTGGCTGATGAAGCTGTGTAAACAGTCCAGCACCTCAATGATATACTGGCTGGGTATCCCCTGGTTATGTGGTATCCTTATTAACTGGAAAGTCATATCCTGGTGTAGGTACAGAATGCACTGGACTGAGCAGTTTTCCATAACATGTGAGGTATCTTCTACATAGCACTGTGATTTCTTGGTATGTCAGTGGCAGAGCAGTATAGAGTAATGTGGTAGACTGCTGACAGACATTTGTTTATAGATTCATAGGAGGTTACTAGACTATTGGCCCTGAGTCCCTTATAACCATAGCAGACAAGAGTGTAACCCATGTTTAGACATGTCAGCAGCCTGAGCCCCTGTCCAACAGGGACACAGGTGAAACCCCAGGAATGCATTTTCTGTTTCTCATTCAGTTATCCAGGGTGCACTTCAAAATGGGGTATTCAGGTAGACTGCTTGACGTGGGCAGGGCATATATTCCACAGATGGGGGAGTCTGTGGTACACATACCTGTCATGCCAACAGGTCCTATTGACATCATAGACTAGGTTGATGCTGCACCTATAGGTTGCTTGAGTGGAGCTTGGCTTCCAGATATATGGCAGTCCCATCAATGCAGGGTCTGGACTGCTTTGTATGGCAGACAGAGGTCAACTCTGAGGAGTCTGTATGAGACTGAGAAGAAGGACAGTGCTTGTAGCATATCTGTGTAGGGTAGGTGTTTGAGACCCTGGATTCTCCAGGTGAGGAACCTCTGTGGTGTATGTGCTTTGTGAGGTACATGCCAAAGGGGGGCGTTGTACTCAATAATTGGCATTATAATGGTAGAATACATGGATCTTATGACCTCTTTGTCCCTGGATGAGATACCCTTACTTATGATGTGGACCATGTAGAAATCTTTCTGTACAATGGTAGCAACATGGCGATCAGAAGTCAGGTTGCTATCAATCTGGGTGGCCAAATTCCTCAGTACTGATTGTGTACATAGGACATTGCTGTTAATGTGATAACATGTAGGGACATCACTCTCCCCAAAGGGGAAGATGATGCATTTTCTGGCATTTAGCTTGAGGCCATGTTTCTGGCACCAGTCATTTGTTTGTGTAAGACTCTTTTGGAGGACATCCACATCAGTTGAGGAATTGATGACTGTGCCCAGCTTGCAGTCATCTGCAAACTTGGTCAGCCATAGGCCATTGTTTTTGGCCTGCACCTCAGAGAAGTATATCCCATATAACAGAGGCCCCAAGACTGATCCCTGGGGTATGCCATTCATTAGGGGTGTACTGATTGAGTTGGCTACTCCTATTATGATTACGTGGGTTCTATCAGTTAGCCAGTTTGCTACCCATGTGGTAACATATGGATTGATGCCGAGTTGACAGAATTTTATTTACTATAGCCAAGTGTGGAATAGTGCAGAAGGCTTTGGCCAAGTCAAGTTGGCTGGTGTGCACTGTCTTTCTCTTGTCCATGGCTTTGGTGGCTGTCTTAAAGAAGTGTAGCAGATTTAACAGATATACCTCCCCTTGACAAGGACAAACTGTGTGTGGTTGAGTATTTGGAGTTTGCCAATGTCCCTGTTACTGAGGTATATGATAGTCTGTTGCATGGCCTTGCAGATCAGGGTAGTTAAGCTGTTGTGTCTATAATGTCCTGGATTGGTGGACACTCCATCTTTGTGTAAAGGGATGACAGTGGCTGTCCTCCACTTGGCTGGGACAAAGCCGGTAACCAGGCTTTGGTTGACTAAGGTGCCTAATGCTGCTGCAAGTTCATGCCTGGGTTCATGTAGGATGCAGCTTGGGATGTTGTCATGTCCAAAGGAGGCTGTCTTTTTTGCCTTTGAGCGGGCAGTGATGACCTCTTCCCTAGAGATAAGGGGTGGGGGAGGTACTGGGGGTGTCCTGATTAACTGATGGGGGCAACAGAGGGGAGAAGTTTCCGATGAATCTGTCAGCCAAGTAGATTGGCTATATCTACAGAATTTGTGGATGTGGTGTTCATGACTACCAGTTTTGAACAGATCTTGGAGTTTCCTTTGAGACTGCAGACATATGTGAAGAAGGCCTTATGATCATCTCTAGTAGATGTGGGGAACTTGGACTCGAAGTTGCCTTTAGAGGATTTCACTGGTGCTCTTATTTGCATGCTCAAGCTAAGGAGAGATTGCTTCCAGTTGGGCACCTGCTCCTTCTTTGTCCTGAACAGCAATTTTTTTTCCTTTTGTTATATAATTTCTTTATTGCAGATGTGCACCACATAGGTTTACTCATTCTTGCGGAGGATGATGTTCTGTCAGGTATTCCAGATTCTATGCATCTATATATCTGCTCGTATAGTACTTTGGTGTACATTTGGACATTGGTGCCTGTTTCTACAGTGGGGGAGGGGGCTGTGCAGCTGTTTATACCATCCCTCATGTGGTTATAATCAGCTTTGGAAAAATGTTTCTTTTTACCATAGCTAGAGGGGAGGCAGGGGAGATGGTGATATTGATAGTGGCTGCTCTTTTTGCCGGATCTTGCCAAGGAGGATGATACCATAGTTGTGCTGCAGTGTTTAATCTTGTTGGTTACTACCAAGTCCAAGATATGTATCACATCTTGTGTGCATACCAAGTAGTTGTCCCAAGGCATTTGCATTGATAAAATGGGGGAATCTCTGTGCATTTCTGTTGTGGCATGAGTAGTTTTTCCAATCTCTGGTTGGGTAATTTAAGTCAGCCAGGGTCAGAATAAAGGGTTGAATCTTGATAGATTTGTAGAGGTCCAGATATGTGGTGTGGGCATCCTAATCCAAATATGTGGGCCTATAGCTACGTATAATTTGAGTAAGGGTCTTGTCAACAGTTAACTGCACCTGGAGTGTCCCATGTGTGTCAAACTGTTTGACCAGCCTTGAGGTGTGTGTCTGTTTAATATATATTTATACTCCACCTTGTTTGGCTTTGCTGGCTACATTATGGGGTCTGGCTGTGTGATAGGATGAGTGACCAGGTAAGGATGGGTTGCTCTCCACAGCTTTGACCCAGGTTTCTGTGACTGCACACATGTCAGCGTCTTCCAGGATTAAGGATGCTTGCAATGAGTGCAGTTTCATGTTTAGACTCCTAGTGTTCAGTGGTATGACCTTTAATTTGCATTCTGTTGAGAGTTTTATGTTGGTAGTATCAACCTCATGACATTCTCTAAAAAAGGCACTAACAGGAAGGCAAAGGCCTTTGCCAGAAGCCTGAAGGCCAAGTGAGACAGATGCAGACCATCTCTAGCAAAGCAGCGTGGTCTTTTGATCATATGTTCCCAGGCTGCCAGGCAGTGGATCCCCCTGGGATGACACCAGAAAGTAAACCAATTGTTAATGTCAGTCATTTTCTGTTTGTATTGAGACATCATTCTGGGTGATGGCAGAATGCTGCTTAAGACTAGGGACATACCTGCATAGGACAAATATTCAGCAAGCTCAATCTTGTCTGTCTTCCTATGGTCCATGGAGGTACATCTGACATCATTCACACCGCCATGGACTAGGACAGAGTAATAACAGTAGAAATAGAGCAACGATAATCCTGTAGTGTAACTTTAGAACTTTTATTTTAAACAAGCACTTTCGGAAGGCTTCGTATCCCTCCTTCCTCAGACAAAAATAAAACACTAAATTACTACAACTTCCCTATTAAATAGGGTAACAATTATTCCATTAACAATTTACCAATTTAATTTAATAACATACCAATCTTCTAATTTACTTAAAAATTGTTGTATTTAAAAACCAGCTTGTTCTAGTACACAATCATCAGTCATATAAAAGCATAAATCTTACACTATACGTACACAGTACCTACAACCCTATCGTGGACTTGTCAACAATAAATATATTTAAATTAAACAATGACTATTTAAAAACTCATTAAGGTTAAAAAACTGGGCATATTAATTCTATACGATCAAACCAATAACTAATGCATTAACCAAATGGGACTAATAGTGCCACTGCAGTTTATCAAAGGCAGTACATTTATCTAAGTTGTCACCGATCATCATTTCACATCCTAAGGTTAATCAAACCTTGTCATTTAAAAATACCCGTCAGGCCAAACATCTGTTCAATGAAACAAGACTAATGTTGTTAGCAAAATGAGCCCAATGCATATTCTTATGTTAAATTAAAAATAAAAATATCGTAATAAAAATGCTATGAGCTATGTGGTAATAAACAATGTAAAATATAAATTGATTGGAAATTTTAGCTGCTCTTCTAAAGCAGTGGTTTATGTGGCAAGCTGCAGACACTGCCCGGCTTTCTATATAGGAAAGACCGAGCGGGCATTGCATAAAAGAATTTATGAACACCTGTATGCAATTTCTAGGAATGACATTAATAACGCGCTAGCTTGCCACATTATGCAACATAAAGACCACGCTTTTAATTTTGCTGTTTTGAAGCAAATTAAGGTGGAAGTGAATTCAGGCCCATGGCAGATCTTATTAGAAAAGGAAGAACTGCTATGGCAATTGAGGACGGCCGCACACATATATCCAGGCCTAAACGAAGCTATTTCCCTCACCTGTATTTTAAAACTTTTAGCCTTAAGGAGATAATTCATCACCTCTTAGATTTTAGGTGGTGCATAGCATATATGATATCCTCATAGAGGTATCTTTGTTAGGGTACAATAATGTAATTTAATGTAACCTAGTATCACATTTGGCTTGCATTCACATGTTAGCCTTTAGGGGGTATGTTATAACCTGTAGGGCATTGGTTATTCAATCATTATTTATTGCTATCATTATTATTATTATTTTCAATATTATTATTATTATTTTTATCATTATTTTAAATAATCACCATCATGTGTTTTATGTATTTAGATTTTAGTGATAGTTAACAATAAATAATTAATTAATTTTATTTTGATTTGATAGTTTAAACAAAAACATTACTTACAGGTATATAGATATACCAAATACATAAAAAACATTTAGTTGCACATTGGATATTCCTGTGCAGCTTAAATTTTTATTACGATATTTTTATTTTTAATTTAACATAAGAATATGCATTGGGCTCATTTTGCTAACAACATTAGTCTTGTTCCATTGAACACATGTTTGGCCTGACGGGTATTTTTAAATGACAAGGTTTGATTAACCTTAGGATGTGAAATGATGATCGGTGACAACTTAGATAAATGTACTGCCTTTGATAAACTGCAGTGGCACTATTAGTCCCATTTGGTTAATGCATTAGTTATTGGTTTGATCGTATAGAATTAATATACCCAGTTTTTTAACCTTAATGAGTTTTTAAATAGTCATTGTTTAATTTAAATATATTTATTGTTGACAAGTCCACGATAGGGTTGTAGGTACTGTGTACGTATAGTGTAAGATTTATGCTTTTATATGACTGATGATTGTGTACTAGAACAAGCTGTTTTTTAAATACAACAATTTTTAAGTAAATTAGAAGATTGGTATGTTATTAAATTAAATTGGTAAATTGTTAATGGAATAATTGTTACCCTATTTAATAGGGAAGTTGTAGTAATTTAGTGTTTTATTTTTGTCTGAGGAAGGAGGGATACGAAGCCTTCCGAAAGTGCTTGTTTAAAATAAAAGTTCTAACGTTACACTACAGGATTATCGTTGCTCTATTTCTATTGATTACTGGACTTGGAAAGCGTGTGCATTGCATCTGTGCACTATTTTTGCTGGTGGCGTGTTCCCTGGGCTTTTTTGTTTTCATCAGTTGGTTTGGTTTTTTAGTTTTACAGAGTAATAACAGTACCTGTTGTGGAGAGATTTGAGTGCATGTGTGATATGGCAGATTCTGGCACCTGACAAACAATTAAGTGTGACTTTCTTCTCACCCAGCCTGGTGAGAGGCACATCTGTGTGTCTCACAATGGAGTCTCCTAAAAATAATATGTTGGGTTTATGGTAAGGCCTTAGTGGTTGCGAGACACTAGTGTGTGAACTATGCATGATCTGTGGTGTGGAGGTTTGTGGAGTTCTCATGTGTTATTGCCTCTGAGGTGTCTTTTGTTTGAGTTTTTGTTTTGTTGAGAACCTCCACTTATGTGGGTGTATGTTGTGTAGTTGTGGGTGTATTTTACTGATTCCATACACTGCAGAGAACCTATGTTACTGCACAATTTGTTCTGGTATGCACATTCTCCATTTGTCTGGCCAGTTGTCCCTCTAACCATTATATGTGTCTCTTTGTCCTTCTGTAGTCCAGTCACAGGCTTTGTCCACAGTGGCTGCTGTTATGCATTTGTTTTTCTGGTGTGAGTGGAGTAGACACTGTAGCATCACACACAGGGTTATGGACTTCACACCTCTGAGTGTACCTGTTTAGCAGGTTGTCCATCATTGCACCCCTACATCTGTTGTGGTCCTCAGGCAGTTTGTATTGCTATGTTATTATAAGGCTACATGTTGGGTCTAGCTGTCAAAGCGTCACAGACTGACATCTGGACAGGCCCATATATGACAGTCAGACAAAGACCCACATATGGGGACAGGGTGTTAATATTGCTCTGCCAACCATAGACAGTTGGGACACCAGTTTGGTATTAGCTTGCTTTTTCTTATGGGTATGACATCCACTTCTCCACTGTCTGCCATTGATGTTTTCACATTGACCTTTATTGTTTTGCAAATAGTTTGGAAGGCAAATGCAATGTTATGACAAGCAAAACAGATATACAAAGCATACTTGAGGTCTTTCTGTGACAACCTGTCATTCCAGGGGTATGGATGGTGGCCAGAGACCTTTTGTCAGTCCTGACACAGTAAGGTGGTAGCCATTTATAACCTGACAGTACACTGACTTTCAGGAACCTGCTGTTCTACTAGGCACTTTGTAGGTTACTCCGAGCTGTGTACTTTCCATAAGTGTGGCCCCATGTCCCTGAATTTTCAAGCTTTACTGCAGTAATGGATATTGACTTCTGGACAGTGTGTACAACCCCTACCATAGGTGTAGCTGACATGCAAAATAGTTGGCACAGAAAGTCTTGAATCATGGACCCTGTCAACCACAGTACTGTACCTAGACAAATAAGCCACAACAGCCAAGAGTAAGTGCTGTCTGCTTCATGACAGTATTAACCATTCATATACATAGCTCATTGACCCCTGCATATTGTAGACATGCAACAAGTTATCAAGTTGATTGTGACAGACCTGGGAATATGTGCTCTGCTGCTATTACCCTGGAAATGTAATGTTACTGCATTTCTATAGGAACACAGGTGTGTTCGGAGAGGGGGGCATACCTGTCAACTGTACACATTTGCACAGAGTGTGCAGATGTTGGCTTTACATTTCGGTTCCATTTAGCATAGTATTGTGCTTGTTTGTCTTGGAGAATACTGGCATACCACTAAAGACTGAAGGTTAGAAAGTAATGACAGACATTTGAGTTTCAGACTTCTTACCCTTCAGAGACTTAATGCAACTGCAAGACATGCTGTGATATCACTGTGCAAGTTTGTAAGAGAAATATTTCATCATTGTCCCTATTTGTGGGCCTTTGCTACACATTTCTTTATGGCTTTTTACAGCTGACTTGCTGGGAGAGGCTGAGAGGTGTGTATGGGACTCCAACATTGACATCCACGCATGTGGCCTCTGACCCCCCAGTTTGTTAGTCCCCCACATATATTACAGTGAGTTTTGTCACCTAGGGGACTACTGCATATTCTGGGGAAGCCAATATTTGGTGGACATTTCCTGTTGTCCCACATAGCTGTCAGCTGTCTGCTGTTATCTTCGTAGGCCACTCCATTCCCTTGCATACAAGCAGTGATACCATTGATATGCTACCACAATGTACTACTCCATTCATTTATTGTTAAAAAGCATGATTTACCTTGTGCCTGTGGCAGTTCTGAGGACAGTGCTTCAGGGCTGAGACTGTCATATGTACACAGTACATAGCCTATGCTTGGTAAGGTATAGGTAGTGTGATGTGTGTGGCATCCATTTTACTGTGTGTGCAAGTTGGAGAGAGGTGTCAGCCACTGGGTCCCTAGGGTGTCAGTGTATGTGCTATGGGTTGCCTCTTTGCCAAGGCCAGGGCGTACTGGAAATGCCTACATTTGCCTACAGGGACAGGCTCAGGGAGTTCCTCCTCTGAGTCCCCCTGTGCCTGTGGGGACCTTGGCAATGGTGGGGGGCTATGTGCCCTTTCTTGTAGAATCATATTGTGTAGCATGGCACATACTATGAACATGTGTGCACATGTGGCTGAAGAGTACTGCAAGGCTCCACCAGATATGTCAAGGCAGTGGAACCGTGATTTGAGCAACCCAAGCACATGCTCTACAATGTTCCTAGTTTGTGCATGTGCCTCATTATGGCATTCTTCAGTGTGTGTGTGTGTGTGTGTGTGTGTGTGTGTGTGTGTGTGTGTGTGTGTGTGCGTGTGTGTGTGTGTGTGTGTGTGTGTGTGTGTGTGTGTGTGTGTGTGTGTGTGTGTGTGTGTGTGTGTGCATTTCTGATGGGTGTCATCATCCACAGTTCCAGTGCGTAGCCAGCATCCCCCACTAGATGCCCATATGGGATGTCCCCCTGGCAAATACCTCATACATCTGTGAGGCATGCAAGATGTTGGAGTCATTATAACTGCCAGGGATGCCAGCACACACATTGATGATAATGCCCTGAGCATTGCACATGACCTGGCAGTTGATGGAGTGATACCCCTTGTGGTTGATGTAGACTCTGCCCTCTTCACTGGGTGGTGCTTTGATGTGGACATGAGTACAGTCTATGGCACCCAGTACCTCTGGGTAGTGTGCTACATGGTAGAAGTGATGCATATTGTTGGTCCTCTCCTCAGGGGTGCTGCTGAAATAAATGTGCTCACTGGCATGTTTTAGCATGACATCCAAGAACTGGTGGAGTATCCAGGATGTGGATGCCTGTGAGAACCCCATGATGTCCCCAGTAGGTCTTTGGAAAGTACCTGTAGCTAGTATTCTTAAGGCTACACATACCTTTGTTTCCAATGGAATGGGTTCCCTTTGTTGGCTGTGGGTCTGAGGTGAGCCTGGCAGAGCTTGGTGAGTTGCTTTAGTATGACCCTGTCCACCCTGTAGTGCTCTACTATCTCCAGCACATGTGGCCCCTGAATGTTTACCCTGGATCTGAACACTTTTCTCCTCCTCAGTCTGAAATGGTTGTCAGCATCCTCCTCTTCATTGCTCTCAGTCTGTAGCACATAGAGATGTAGCAAAGCAGCAGCTCCTATCATTTTGTCAGTTAAAATTCCTAAGTATGTACTCCAATGGTGCAGAGTATGTGGGAAAAAACAGACCGAAGGCTGTCTGCATACTTTATACTGGTGTGCTGCAGATGCAGCCTGTGTGATTGACTGACTATGAATACATTCCACCTTCCAGCTGCATTACTGAGAGGTTTGAATAAGTCAGTGTGAGTGACAGATGGATTATTAGTAATTTATAGTTGATTGCCTTTTGTAAACGCCACACTGTGCAAACCTGCTGCTCAAATGTAATCACTTGTAGGCAGATTTGACACTCCCCTGTAAACGAGCATGCTTAGCTTTCCTTAAACCAGCTAAGCACAGCTAAGCAGCCTCAGCCCCCCCCCCTTGCTTAACTGTGTTTAGCTGAGCAGAAGCAGAAGCCACTAAGCTTCAATGTGCGTGCACAAAACATGACACATTCCCTTTTCATGTCAGCTATCTCTTCTTCCTACATTACCACATTATAGCCCTTACATGGTTAGGTACCTGTTGACACAGTGGCCCATTTTGCTATTCAATAAACTTAGCTCATTTACATATACCTAGTTACATATACCCTAGTTACACCACTACACCAGAACCTATGTCTTTAGCAACCACTGTTAACTGCCATTGTTATGAGTCTGCATGCTGGCCAGTATAATATAAAAATTAATTTTACCATTCTGATTGCCTTTTAACTATTTTGATTTTATTTTTTGTAAGATCACTTGTTTGTACGCCGCTGCACTCTGCTTAAACAGCCCATATCTGTCAAAAAAAATTATTTTAACCATTTTGTAACACTTTTTCATGTCAATGGCCATAGTTTTGGCCATTGGCATGCCTAATGCACATAATGCATGCTTTAGTTTTAGTTGTCATGGCCCCATTTTTATTTTTGCAGTCGGTGCAGACACAGCTCCGACATGGATGCCTGTCTGCTTCCTGGATTGTAAATTCACCTCATTTGCATGGTTTTCACCAGCAAATAAGATGATTTGCATTATGCGATCACAACCACATCAGCATAGTGCTGGGAGGCTCGTGCATGTCCCCAGCCTGGTTTCCTGAATTGCTCAGCCTCCGAAGTCAATTTTCCGGCTGCACCACCATGCTTACATGGAGATTAGCTCTGTGTAAGCTTTATTGAATTACCCCCTACACGTTTATGTTTTACATTCACTAGCTTGATGTGTTATTTTGATTTGCATTGATATGTCACTTTAAAAGCTGGGGAAATGACGATTGGATGTTTTTATCATGTGATCTGTTGGGCACCATTTTTAAACCTGATATGTATTGCATTACATTTTTCTGATAAATTTCTTGGTGTACAAATAAAGAATAAAAGCACTCATTTTAAGAAGAGGTTGTGCTGACTCCCTAAGTTTCCTGAGTAGAACGTGTTTCTAGTGAGTTGGTGGTATCTTAGCTATATGCACAATATTCCACACTGCCTATCAAAATGTAGTAGGGATTGAATTATATATTTGCATTTTTCTTATTTATACTTCTTTGTATTATTTCCATGTTCCTATTCATAACATATATTTTGCCATTTATTTACATTTTTTCTAAACATTAACTTACAATCTGTAAAAAAAAACAACTTTGTCCATTTTGTCATTAAAAAAAAGCACAAAAGAATCTGATATTTTAAGCCAACAACATGAACTGTTCTTTAAAATGTCTTTATTGATCCCCATCCTTTCTTCCACATCATTTTACACATCTAACACACCATCATCTTTATTTTTATTATACAATAGCCCTTTACATCTTCTTTTCCATAAACACCAAATTGCTTCAAACAATATTCTGTCTTTCTTATTTTTCAGATTTACGTTTTTCTTTTTCATCTTTTAATGCATCATATCCATCATTGTGTTTTTAATTCTCCCTATTTATATTTCTTTTCAAATCTTCTCCAAAACAATTCATTGTTTTGCATTCTAAAAAGCAACAGGCTGAATTCATAGTCGTTACCATGAGATTTAAGCCTCACAGAAACTTTTTCACATTCAGAGACAGATCCACTAAAGTGATTTTTCATGAAGATGTGCAACACCGCAATGGCCTGTTGCTGTGACCATACTAAATACTAATGAGCCATTCTGCGGGACAGGCATATACTTGTTATCCATTTGCTCTTCTATGGAACTGCCTCTTGTAAAACATTTATGTAGCTGAGTGATTCAGAGAATCAGCTGCATGCATTAGCATGGCTGCTCCTGATTGCTGACAGTAATGAACCTAGCCAAAAGGCAATGTTCATATATCTTGGTAGAGGTTAGTGCTGGGGAATTTATCAGTCAGGTAGTGTTAAGGGGTGTATGCATGAGAGTATGTAAAGGGCTAAATGCGTGAGTGTATGTGTGAGTGCGCATCTGCTTGTCGGTAGCAGTGGGGGAAGTCAGGGGTGTGTGTGTGTGGGGGGGGGTTGTTGAATGGGAGAATGTCTATTGATTAGTTCCATAATAAGTCTTTTGCATGGCTTTGGATATGATGCTGGTCAGACTTATAGGTTTGTAATTGCCAAGGTCTGTGGAAGATCCTCCTTTATGCAGGGGGAATGACTGTAGCTGTTCTCCATTCACATACAAAACATGTATGGAGACTGAGTTGTTGGGGGGGTGACTAAATCATGCTTCATGCTATTTAAGATATATCAGGAGATATTGTCAGAACCAAATGATGCATTATTTTTAGCTTTGGTAGTACTTTTAGTACTTTTAGTACTTGGTCTTTTGTGACAGCTGGAAGTGAGTCAATTTCACATATGTCTTGTGGAATAGATGCAAGAAGAATGGAAAAGTATGTGCTGAATGTTCATGCTAGAATGTTCACTATATCTTCAGCCTCACTGTAGATAACATTGTTCACAACCAACTCTGTGCATTGCTGCTTTGAACTTCTCAGATTATGAGCATAATTGAAAAAGGCCTTGTGATTGCCTTAGACTTGGGTGGCTATTTTAGCCTTAAATATAGATTTGGTGGATTTTGGTAAGCTCCTCAATTGTTTGTATATTTTAGTGATGAGAGATCTATAATTCCGGGAATTACTTTTCTGACCTTTGGTCAAAATTCTCTTAATTTTATTGTAAAACCTGTTGGTATGGTTCAGTTTGTTTAGGTTAATGTTTGAGTGGACTTACTTCTAAGTTATGGGGAAATACCTAGTAATTTGATCATGGGTGTACAGCAGATCAGGGTGTACTTATTTATACTTAGCATGGGTTATTTGAGTCTCAGACTTAAATTTCTAAGGCTGTATAGATTTTGTAGATCTCTTGTGTGGAAAAAAAGATCTTGTCCAGATAACCCAATATGCAGCCAGTTCAACAGCATTGGAGAACTAAGTGCAGCTCAGTACAGCTCCTTCCCCCTCTTTTTAAACTGTATACAATGACACTTTCCACAAATACATATGAACAAATTAAAATTCTTATAAATATTAGGGCATTACTATTAAATTATTTATCTAACAAATCATAAACTTTCTTCCACATATTTCTTACAATAGTATTCCTAGAGGATCTTGCACTTTTGGTCAATATCTCTAAATTACATACTTCAGAAAGTATTTTTAATTCATTTACTGAGGGAGAAGATTTAGACTTCCAGTTTCTTGTAACTGTTTTCCTGACTACTGATAAAATAAACCAGAACAGAGGCTGATTAGTTTCTGTAATACAGTTAGGAGCAGGAGTGTTAAACAATACTAGAGATTTTGAGAGTAAAAAAATATCTGTGAAAATTGCTTATAAAAAGTGATTAATGGCTTTCCAGAAAATATTTAATTCTGTACAATCAAATACCTTATGGGCCCAGTCAGCATTAATTACATGATTACACCTCCAGCAGTTAACATTTTCTTATTACATTTACTTAAAGAAAGTAGGGTTATAAAAGATCTATGCAAATATCTCCATGTGAAAAATTTCCATTGGATACTCTAAATTGACCCTAAGTGTGAGTATGTGCTTGTCTGCGTGTGTGTGCCTTCCATAGAAATGGTTGGGCACCAGGCTGGCAACTCGACACTGTAAAACTCCACTGCCAATCATGAGCGGACAGGTGATCCGCTGTGATGACCCTTAACCTGGAAAAGTCGAAAGAAGAAGAAGTGGTTACACTAGCAGATTGTAATATATGTGATTTGTCTTTCTCTGTTTTGGGATGATTATTAATTAAGGAGAAATAATTCCAATAATTATCTGATATATTATCTATATCTAGTTTAATTGACTGATATAAGTGAGATAAAATGTTCTTAGTTGGTGATTTATGATTTATAGACAGCACCATATACTGAATTAGTTTAAGAACTGAATGTTTAGTTGATAAAGTCATAGAGTGAATTTTATTAGATACATATTTTCTACTTTTGTGTAGATCCAACCAGGACGTTGTGTCAAAATCATGTTCATTCTTCAGTAAGTTAATGTATTTCAGATCATTATTCAATATCATTTGAGACCAAAAAATTAAATCTTTTGTTGAAAAGAATACATTTTTATAAAGTCAGAAGAAAATATAGCACCTTGCGTGTAGGCTATAGGAAATAGGAGACAAAGCCAATCTTTATACAAGTTGAACTTGTATAAGTAGCTTCTAAGTGATCTCAAAAGAAGAATTATATAATTTGTTCTAAAATTCTGAGAAGAATAAGTGGAAAAATAAAATTTTAAAATCCAGATAAAGGAGTTATTAAACAGCATTAATTTATGTGTTTTATTATTCTTTATTGCATCACTCATTAATATTTCTAGAATGTTCTTCGATTTAGCAGTGTATTTAATATATATAAGAAGATAAATAAATTTAGCCATTGCAGAAATTGAGTAGATTTCCAAATTAGGCAAAGCTATACTCCTATTTTCCCAATTTTTCATGTGATAAGATAAGGCTATTATAAGTCTTATAGGGAACCATAAAAATTATGTATCATAAAATTAAATTTCTTAATTAGTGAACTAAGAGGGGGTAAAAAGATTGATTGGATAATATAAAGAATTTTAGGTAATAGAATTGTTTTAATAATTAAAAGTTTTTTATCCATAGAAAATTGGAGTTTGTTCCATTTTTAATGAGATTTCCTTTGCCAATAAGCTTTTATTGTAAATGATTTGAATATCATTTATGTTGTTAGCAATTACAATGCCTAAATAAAGTAGTTCATTAGACTGTGGTTGGTATTTTCATAGACATCTAGTAATTCTGGCTTTTTAGGGCTAATTGTCAAGTTTTTAGTTTTGTTATTATTAAAGATTAAACCTGATTTTTTGAAAGTATTCAGCATCTTTAAAAACAGCATGAATAGATGCATTATTACCACCTAGCATAATGAGTATGTCATCCACAAACATATGTAATTTGGAAACATCATTAGAACTCAAGCAATAACCTTCAATGTTTTCATCATATATTATCAAATTAGCCCAAGGTTCCATAATCAATGTAAATAGCAAAGGAGATAAAGGACACCCTTGCTTTGTTCCTTTAATTATTGGTATATTTTGGGATATATTTGTACCTATTTTAATGTATGATTGGCTACCTTGATATAAACATGTAAATAGGTTTATAAACTTATTAGAGAAGTTTAGTTCCTCCAAAAGTAAAAATAAATAGTCCCAATTAACTGAATTGAAAGCACAGTTTATGTCAAGACTGATTAATGTTAAGCTGTTTTTTTAAGTATTTAACTGATTCACTTAAGGACAGAATTATTTTGATATTGTCATAAGAATTTCTGTTTAATATAAATCCTGTTTGACCTTTATCGACTAATGTGGGCAAAAAATGTTTAAGTCTGTCTGCATAAATTGACATAAACATTTTGTAATCAATGTTTAATAAGGAGATAGGCCTATAAGATGAACATTTAACAGGGTCCTTATCAGTTTTGAGGATTGGGGAGATAAAAGTATATTTCCATGATGGAGATATTAGATTGTCAATTTGGGAAATATTGTAAACTTTATGAAGCAGTTTTAAGGCATCAGCTGGTAATAATTTACAAACCTTTGGGATGATACCATCATTTCTCGGTACTTTATTTGGTTTTAATTTAGTAATCTGGGATTGGACATCTTTAAAGGAGATGGGTTTGTCAATAATAGTTACTTGCTCAGTAGGTAATCTTTTTTTTTTGTGTATTTGTTAATGAAAGATTTGATTTCTTGGTTAGAATCTATTATCTTGGATTGCTGGTTAATGTTTGTAAAAAATTCTCTAAATTTATTTCAGATATTCTGTATACCTGAGACTGTCTTTTTCTTTTTCGGGGAAAATATTTCATTCATATGATTGAATTTGTTAATTCTTTAATTTTATTAGCCAATAAATTCGGAGATCTAGGATTGGTGGAGAATTTTAAGACTTTAAATTTGTCTAAAATAATCAGAGTTTTATGATTCAGTATTTCCATAGAAATTTATTTATTTATTTTTTATATAATTTTTATTAGTATCTTTTTCTTGAATAAGTTTCAAAGAATCTATCTTATTTTGTATTTCTATTAAGTGCTCATCCCAACTTTTCCTTTTTAGTTATACCAATTTATAATTCTGCCATAGAGGTAGTCTTTTAAGGCATCCCATACAAAAATCTCAGAAATATTATTTATATTGTTTTGTTCAATACAATTCTGTATTTCTGATGTTATAAAATCTTTAAAATCTTTCAATGTAGTTATATAGGCAGGTATTATACTTATTTGAACATTACAGGTTGGGGTAACTAAAAATTCAAAAAATATTGAATTGTGATCAGATAATGGGCATGTAATCACCTTAGTATTAATCAAAGACTCTACTAAATCATTAGAAAACAAAACTCTATCTATCTTTGAATGTGTATTACATCTATTTGAAAAAAAAAAAGAATAAGCTAAGGAATCAGAATCAGCAAAGGTATGTATATCTTTCAAGAAATAAGTTTCCAAAACATCTTTCAACAATTTGGCTGAAGCTGTAATTCTTCTTTTATTATCTGATGTTGATTCTTTATTGTATAAAACACAGCTAAAATCATCAACTAATATTATATGCATCTTAAAAAGTTGTACTATAGGATCAAAATGTTGTTTTACCGTATAAGTGCCTATTCCTGGAATCCAGTATAGCTTTACTAAGGTTTATATTTTGTTATTAAACTGAATAGTAGTTAGACAAAACATTCCTTTATTATCTTTATATGTATTAATATTTTTTGGTTTAGGTAATGAGTTGTTCCATAAAATAGCTACTTTTCTCTTCTTTTGAGAATGTTCTGGATTAGCTAACACTGAATATGATTTAGTATTTAATCTAAGTACATCCTCTGTTTTCAAATGGGTTTCTTGTAAAAATATTAATTGAACTTTATGCAGTTTGAACTATTTAAAGAAGCTTCCCCTCTTATTTGAATTATTTAATGTTAATTGAAATACTCTTTAATGAAATCATTCAATAGTATGGTGTTGAAAGAGAAATATTTTGACCAAAACCATAGATTATTAATGTAAATAAAAGGAATACATAGAGATACATTATTTTTAAAGTAATGTGGAAACATAAAAAAAACAGACTTTTGAGAATTACTCTTTTAAGAACTGTGGAAAATACCAAGAAAGCTAATAGTAAACTATTATAACTTAAACTGATAACTTCATAACCACACTTAACCCTTCTGGAGTATAATACCCCCAATTCAAGTGACATATGATCACTCAAATTAACCCTCTGTTCAGTAGCAACATCTAATCAGCATCTGTCTGAGAAATATCTACTCTGAATAAACAATTTTAGTTTCTTATTCATGTTAATAGTATATAGAATAATCATATAAAAATCACTTTGTAAGATATATAACTAACAAATCTTTACAACCATATCTAACACTTTATAAATGTTAACATATTAACAAACATCAGTATAGCTACTAATAAAATATATAATCAACTGTGTGTACCTGGTTATAATACTGCAATAAGAATGGTTCTCTTTATATTTATGTTGTATACATAACACATCATGTAGTCAAAAAGTAATACAAATTAGAATTCGGTACCTTCAAATCTGAAGTATGTACAGCACAAAAAACCTGTGTATGTCAGCTCATGTGTTAAGTAATTGTATGAAATTCATTCCTTGCAATAAGATTACTTCCTTTAGCTATATCATGAAAGATTTAATGATTCATGATTACTATTTTATTGATGGGGAGTGTAACTATTGTATGACAAGATAATTTTAAAAGGCAAGCATTCAGATACAAGCTTTAAAAAGAAATAGAAGCTTTGGCAATACTATGTCTGAGGTTAGAATATTCATCTGCTGGAATTAGGAGTGTCTATGCATAGTTTAAGAATGTACTCTATGTGTTAATATGTTCTTACCAGCTATATTGGTTTATTCTCATTATCAGAACACTTGCTGGCTATTAATACATAAATATCACCTATAAAATTAGTCTGTACTTGGAACTTGTCCAAATAAACTAGAATATAACTGACAATGCTCTGTTAAATAAATTTAATAGTAGAACTACACATTCATTTATGCCTTTTATTCACATTGGTTATTTATACATATCTATGGATATTTATTTATTTATTTACATTTATATTTCCCATTTAATACCAGAGATATATATACACCCCTTTATATACATACACATACATATTGATTTCCTGTCACACACATAATATACATAGTTATACATACATGTATATTCACATTTATTATTTTATTATTTTATTATTTTATACATCAGTACATAATTTAATATCATTTGATATATTTGATATAGTATCATACCCCTTAAGATGTGTGTGTTTGTGTGTGTTTTTATTTTTTCTTTTGTTCTTTACTGCCATATACGCATTCATAAAATGTTGATTAAATAATGAGTTTAAGATAGCTATAGTCATTTTATGTCGCTTGATATAAATATCATTCATTTGTCACAGAAATGTAAACAGAATATGCATTGGTATGTCTTTATTATTTTCATCGTTCATTGTTCAGTTTTGTAACAGTTTTAAAATAATTGTTTATTGAATAATTGTTTTTTAATTAGTCTGTTTGGCTTTTAAGTATTTAAAGCTTGTGGATTTTGAAACATTGTCTTGGATATGAAGAAGCTACACCTAGTGAAAGCGCTTATCCCCGTTTTTCTTATAATAAACTGCTTGTTTATTATTTTGTTTGACTTGGATTTATTTGGAGCTGTTACATCGTTTTAAGGAAGATACTCCTCACTCACCTCACCACTTGTTCCATTTATACAGTTCTACTATTTTACAAGAAGCTAACAAGTGCATCGTAGGTAACCAGTAACATCGTTAACTTTCAAATAAATTTAATAACTAAAAATCTATTTAAAACCATATAAATGACAGGCTTGCTGTTTCAAAAAGCAAAAAGGGACTTACAAAGTAAACTTACCATAACTAGCTTATAGGTAGTAATTATGAATAGTCACCCTTTCTCTTTGCTATATTTTAGTACTGTCAGTAAACTATAATATACCCCATTTACCTTACATACACATAACAGGTCTCTCTTTCGCCCAAGAAAGTTATTATCATCTGTAAGTTGAAAAATACAGTTTTGATCAAGTAAAATTATGTACATGTCAAAGTAGTTTTATTTGGATTTGATAAATAGTGTATTATCCTATACAGATTTCCTATAGACTAAATGAAAACTGATTATTCTGTAATATATGTGAAGGATATGTATTCAGATATCAAAACCTATTGCACTTCTGACTAGCTGTGTTACAAGTAGATGATAATTTGAGTGCTGATAAATCAAATATCTATAACTAGAAGGTACAATTAAGGTGTAGCACTAAGGACTGTACCTCACTAAACTATTACAAATTATCTACAATTAGTCATCTTACTGCAATAAAGAATGTGAATTTGCCATTGTCTTATTGGAACCATCATATTTCTAGTTGCTTGTGTAACATTCAGGGATCTTTTTAC